>NC_080190.1:134479114-134782144 GCF_030028045.1 Hippopotamus amphibius kiboko | reverse complement strand
TCTCTTGCTGCTTTTAATATTTTTTCTTTGTGTTGAATTGTCGTTAGTTTGATTAATATGTGTCTTGGTGTATTTCTCCTTGGGTTTATTCTGTATGGGACTCTCTGTGCTTCTTGGACTTGGTTCATTATTTCCTTTCCCATGTTGGGGAAGTTTTCCACTAGAACCTCTTCAAATATTTTCACAGACCCTTTCTTGTTTTCTTCTTCTTCTGGGATGCCTATAATTCGAATGTTGGTACGTTTAAGGTTATCACTGAGGTCTCTGAGGCTGTCTTCTAGTCTTTTTATTTTTTTATCTTTTTCCTGCTCTGTGGCGTTTATTTCTTCCATTCTATCTTCCAACTCACTTATTCGTTCTTCTGCCTCAGTCATTCTGCTGGTTAGAGCATCTAGAGTATTTTTAATTTCAGTTATTTTGTTATCCATTGCTGTTTGTTTTTCTGAGTTCTTATGAACTGTTTCTTGTACTTTCTCTAATTTGTTATCGAGATTTTGTATCATTTTTACTATCATTACTCTAAATTCTTTTTCAGGCATTTTTCCTATTTCCTCCTCATTTATTTGGTCTTGTGGGTTTTTTTCCTGCTCCTTTGCCTGCATGGTGTTTCTTTGTTTCCTCATGGTTGTCCAAGCTTTTGGGGTTGCTTGTCCTGGTGATAGAGGTGTTTATAGAAGACTGTCCAAGCCTCAGACTAATGTCCAAGTATTGGATTAGACGAATATTCAGTCGGCTATGTCAGGTTCTCCGCAGCCCTTTCCGGTGTCCGAGGCCGTCTGCTGGTGTTCAGCTGGTTCTCTGTGGGAATGACTGTGTCCTTCCGTGCATTCCCAATGCATCTGTGGAGAGGGATGCACTCCACGTCTCTCTACTTCGCCGCCATCTTTTTTCCCCAGGTTGATCTTTCTAAAACAGTAATTCCCAACTTTAACGTGCATCAGAATCACCTGGAGGGCTATTTAAACCACAAATCCCACCCCCAAGCATGTTTTAATTTAACGGGCCTCAAGTAGGGCCTGACAACTTGCAAATCAATAAGCTCTCAGGTGAGGCTGATGATGTTCCAGGGACCATACTTAGAGAAACAGTGGACTAAAAAATTACCCTCCAACTCTAAGACAATCAATGATTCCCCATTTCCTCCACATTAAACTTAAAACTCCCCATTCTGGTACTATAGATTCTTCATAAAGCTGGTCCCTTCCTCTCACCTCAAAATTACATTTCTCTGATCTCCTAAAACCCTGCTCCAGTCAAACTGGCCTACTTGTGTATTACCCAGAGCATCATGCACTCCCGCTTTCTTGCCTTGATCATGTGTAGACTGCCTTTCCACCTCCTGCCTCTTGTTCAAGTTCAACCTTTTTACTGAGTACACCCAAAACCCACATTCTCAATGTAACCAGCCCCCATCAGACTTCTGCTACCTCTTCTCGACTCCTATAGCATTAGCTCTCCAGCTAAATCTAAAGTGCATGGAATTTAGAGCCAAAGCCTCTCTGTGTATGAATCCTGGTTCCTTCATTAGCTGTGCAACTTGACTAGCCATTTAGCCATTCTGAACCTGTTTCTCCCTCAGTAAAGATCTATTTCTATTGGGTTGCATGAAGAATTAATTGAAACAAACTATTTAAGCCTTTGGAGAAGCATAAACAAAGTAGGTGTTTAATAAATATCAATTTCCTGTCTTTGTCCCTTTCCCCAATCACACATTTAGCACTAAATATAAAATGTTTTACACTAATCATGTACATTTTAAGCTTACCCTTCTCTCTTTTAGTCAGATAGAATATTTCTAAGGAACGAAAAACATGTCTAATTCATCTTAGCAACCCTAGTGCCTGGCAACTTCTGAGCAACTGGTAAGCTCTCAATAAATATTTACTAAAAAATATGATTAATTTGAGAAATAATGTAAGGCAAGTGGTTCCACAGAGCAGCTTTCCTCTGTAGAAATTAAATCCCTTACAATTATATTTATCCTTAAAATATTCTCCTATGACAAAGGCAAATTGTATTTTACAAACAGAAAAACTAAAAAAAGATCTAATGGAAGTCCCCATTAGACAGTCCCCACTTGGTACTTAATATTGAACAAGAGAAAATCATTATAAAAGCATCAATGAAGGACAAATCTTCTCTTTGATGTAAATTTGAGCACAAAAACACTAATAACAGGAATACAGAGAAATAACGACCAAGAACCCAGAGATAATGCTGGCAACAGTTAATGGACTGCCTTTTGAGGACATCTGTCATGTAACCATGTGACTGTTATACTTCTAAAATGGCTGACAAATATTGATAATTGCATTGACAGGTGTCAAGTCACATTGGTGAAACACATTTCCTGTCCTTTAGGAGATTCTCTAATTTTGCCATCAAGTAGCAACAAATTACAGTTTCTATTCTGTTCTCCAGTGTTGCTGACTTCTCCACTACTCCTAAAAAGAAACCAGTATAACTCACTGCCATAGAGCTAACGGTGACTCAAAAGATCATTGTTTATGAATATTGGGGCAGAAAAAAAGATGTAATCTGGCATACTGGCATCTGGATGTTCCTCCAAGTACAGGGCACTTGGCTCTGTTTTCAATTCACTAGATAGAGGCTACACAGTCTGGTCAGAGAGCACTAGGAATCAGGTCACCTGGTTTGTTGCAAGAGCCCTAACACAACTGATCACATAACCTGAGACAAGTTGATTCCTCTGATAGTCATTTCCTGAGTAACCACCATGTATCAAATATTATACAAGATGATAAGGATACAGAGGCAAAGTGTATAATCCTTGTTTTCCTGGAACTTATAGTCTAGTGTCGAGTCCGGCAATTGAAGCAAACTGCACAGTTGTTCACCAAACTTGTTCTCCTTTCACAGTGAGCGCAAAGCTAGACCAAATTTCCCAGCCTCCATATAACTGCACTGTGGCTGGTGGAACATAAACAGTGAGGTATGCCACACCCAGGCCTGGCCACGGAAAGCCTCCTCCCTGATTATCGACTTTCTCTCTCCATCTCCTTATTTGCCAGCTGGATGCACAGGACCCTGCAGAGGACTCTGATTTCTTAGAGGTGATGGAGCCACAAGATGGAAAGGAGCAAAAGGCCACCCACTGAACACCCTCCTGGAATTATTAGGTCAGCAAGAAAGAGATTCCTATTGTGTGAAGTGTCTAAGCTGTTTGTTACAAGTCAGTCTACCCTACTGCAGCATGAACCCAAACTATTCCCAAGATGTTATGATGCAGAGTATGCCCAGGATGATATGGGATACCAAAAAGGGGTAGCCCACCTGGGCTGGCGTTGGATATGGGGGGGGGGCTCACCAGAAGGAGAAACACTTAAGATGAATCTTGAAGGACAGTGTGAGATAGTGAGGAAGCGAATAGAAGGTTGCAGAGGAGAAAGAATTTGCAAAGTCATGAAACTTTGAAGAAATGGGATACATTGGGGAAGTCTTAGTGATTCCTGACTAGTAGAGTGTGGAGTGATGTTGGGAGATGGAGCTGCTCAATATATATCTGCTGAAACAACTGATACAGAGCAGAACCTAGGAGATGTCGTAGCTACTAGAAATGATGGATAAGGAAAGAGGGAAAAAATAACCAAGGACCATCTAACTTGGCAGAATAGGTGGCATTCTCTTCACTGAGATAGCAAATGCAGGAGAAAGGTGAAAGAATGAGTTCGATTTAAAGAAAAGAAAAGAAAAAGAGAAGAAAAAAGAAAAGAAAAAAGAAACTGAGGTAGCTATGGAATACCAAATGATAAATTGGCAGGTAGTTAGATGTATGGACCTAGAACTCAGGCCGTGGTATGGACAGGAGAGGTGGGTTTGGAAATGGCTACAGTGTAGGTGCTGGCTGAAGTCATAAGCATGATGGGATTGCTCAGGTAGAATATTCAGAGTGAGAAGCCAGAGAAACAGGGAAGAAAAGGGAAAGTGGGAAAGGGAAAGAGCGAGAGCTAGAGAAAGAATATGGCAAAGAAGTCACAGAAGCCAAAGAGAAGAGATTGAAAAAGCAATAAATAGCAAGAAATGCTTCAGAATGGTGAAATAAGATGATGGCCTGAAAAATGTCCATTATGTTCAACTAGGCAGCTATCTGTGACCTTAACAACTTCCATTTCAGTACTGGGAAGAGCCAGGTGAAAGTAGTCTGGAGAGTGGATGAGGGATGAAGGATTACAGATAGGAATATAGAATACTCTGAGGAAAATTGGCTCTAGAAAACAATTAACCGGAGGTAGAAAAAGAGATTGTTTCATTTTAGTTTTCATTTTTCAAGATGGAAGACTTAAACATGTTAACATGCTGCATTCCCTGAACTCTTCTCTCTCTATCTGTAAAATGGGAATAATAATGCCCCTTCTGCTTGGCCCACTGGATTGCTGTCAGAACAAATCCGATAACAAGACAACATATGCGAAAGATTCCAAAGTACTATGTAGGGAGCAACGTTATTTTGTATTTATAAATGTTGAATTATGGAGTTATAAAAGTTGAGTCCACTGAAATACATCTGACTATAAAATCAATGAAAAAATTATAATCAGTCTGATCTAGAGATATTAAGAAAAATGCCTTTTGAATAAACACTACACACTGGCAACCCCAAATCTTAGAGGCTAACAACAGATTTCTAAGTCCTTTGCCAGACAAAATTCTTCTGGTGCTCCTAGGTTATAGCCTAGGTTTCCAGATGTCCTCATTACACCAGGAAAAAAATGCCAATGAACCCTGGCAGATTCCTGTGCATTAAGTCATCTGGGAATGTATTAGTCTTATGAGTAGAAGTTCTTAAATAAATATTTCTGGCATTCACCTAGTTTCACAAAGCAACAGACTAGCTCCATAATTTAGGTCTCATGAGCAGTGAAATCATAGTGAATGGCCACAAGTTGCTGAGTACGTTATTCGAAGGGGTGATTGAGGTATTATGGGAAGTAAGCTTGGCATTTCAGGAATTCCCTCCTGGGAAGAGTAACCATCCAAAAGAATATGTTCCAATCATTATTTCACTAGTCTCCAAAACTTTAAAGACTCTACAAAGAGCATTATTTTTAGCACTATGACATCAATGTAACTAGGTTTTCTCTCATAAAACTTCTGACAAGTGATCTTAGCGTGCCCCATCTTCCTCCCCTGGGAAGATATCTTATCCTCATAAAACCAAAACGTCCCTCTCCTTTTCTCTGCACTTTTGAACAACTCCTCTGACTGGGCTTCCTAGCTGCTGATGTCTCCTCAGTTATTTTCAAGGGCATAGGGTGCTAATCAATGAAGGTCAAGCAGCTGTGACTCCAGCGCCAAAGAGCAATTGTGCAGAATAAAGATGCCTTCCTTTACAAAAGATATTAAAGATCTAATCTTGAGACTCAAATAAACCCTATTTGCAATTATTTTTACTCTTTTTTTTTTTTTAATCTTAAGAGAGAGACCAGGCTACAATACTCAAATGGTGCTTCTTTTTCCCATGTTTCTCAAATATTTTATCCTTGATATGTGACGCTACCATATGTAGCTATTAGACTAGGCCCAGTGTCTGCAAGTCAATTTTCAGACCTTTTACCTACTGCAATGCTGAATTTCCTCCTAGGAATGAGGGTCAATAAAGCACTTTGCAATTACCTCAATCAGAAATACAAAGAAAAAGACAAAACTTATGTTGCCCTCAAAATAGACCTTTATAGATATCAAGTATCTTTCATAAGTTTACTTCACTCAATCTTAAAATAATTTTGTACATGTATTATTGTTAATTATCACCAATCGATAGAGGAGAATGCTGAGGCCCAGAGTCTTAAGAACATTCCCAAGGTGGTATGAGATTAACGAACTACTATGTACAAAATAAATAAGGAATAAGAACATATTGTATAGCACAGGGAATTATAGCCATTATCTTGAAATAACTTATAATGGAGTGTAATCTGCAAAAATACTGAATCATTTTGCTGTACACCTGAAACCAATATAATATTGTAAATCAACTATGCTTCAATAGAGAAAAGAACATTCCTAAGGCCTCATGGTTCTTCAGAAGCAGAAGCAGGTCTATATCCAGGGTCCTCTGCTGCCTCAACTCTTTCCACTACACCATAGATGGCCCCCATCATGTTACCAGCTTTATTTGTATTTCACTTCTCTAGCAACAATGGAAAAAAGCCTGTCTTCCTCTGAAGTCATTAGGAATCTTTGATGAAATGCAGACATGTATTCAGTTCTCCCTCCAATGAAAATACACAAAATATACTGGATATATAAGGAATGTTATGGGATCATCATGGACGTGGAAAGCTTTTTAAAGGAATGCACAAATGATGCTTGCAATCCTGAAAAGGCCAAAGAAGATATGACAAACAAATGACCAAATGTGGAATGGGGAAAAATTCTATGAACAATCAGTATTTTCATCTGACTGGTTTGTTTTTATTTCATAAGGGCTTCTCTTTGATGGAAAACCCCGGTTTTTGAAAGCATTTCAGGTGAATATAATGACCCACCTGTAGATGGAGAAGGAAGCCACGGATCGAATGAGGGATGCCAAAGCCCCCACTTTGGCAGCTTCCACTGCACCCTGGACGCGGTATTGCACAGCCCTCGAGTAGTTTGTATAAGGTTGATTGTAAACGACAATCTTCCCTCTTGCTTCTGGGGCCCTTCTCTGCAGTTCATCGAAAGAGGTCACCAGCAGGACTTCTGCTGTAATGCCTACAAATAAAAGTCATACAAGATTAATGTGTGGTTTCCGATCAGCCAGGTTGAATTGGCACACAAAAGGTCACACATGCTCTATCCACTACATCTGGCAAACTGGTTTGCAAAGATCAAAGCTTCAGAGCCATCTGCCACGGGAGAAAGATTGTGGGGGTTATCCAGTTTCCCAAGAAAGAGAAAAGGCATTCAAAAAATATAATATACAACTCATAAGGTTTTTCAACTCACTTGACCAGCTGCTATTAAATCACAAATTGCTTGAAAAGATATCTTTTTTTGCCTCTTTCTCACCCTAACAAGTCATGAGTTCCACAGAATGACACTAATTATTTATTTTTAAAAATACATTTTAGAAAGCTCCCCTTGGGATTAATGAAACACATATTTATCTTTTCATAAAACTATTTTGATACGTTGCTAAACAACCTTCATTGACATCATACAAAGGATGGCAGTTTATAAAAAATGTTCTTAAAAAGCCAATGATCTTCATAAATCCAACTTTTAACAAACGGTTAATGTTACCTTTCCCAAGAGCCACAAAAAGTCAGCTTGTTTTCTTTCCTTCTTTGTACCAAACCCTTTTAAAGAATGTGGAAACTTCCCATGCCTTTCGATTTATAGTACTTGTTCATCACCAAACATATCGCTATTCTTCAGATAAAAATTTTGAAGATGTTGTGTAATTGTACGATTATAATCCTGTTGTGTCACTTAGAAAGATGTGGCATCTTTCTTCATACCACAAGACTTGCCCAGATCTTCCTGATTAGGACATAAGGTTTCACAGCTTCCAAGCAGTCATTCAAAAACTGCCAAACCACTCAAGATTCAATTTGATGGAGTAGTTAGACGACAAGAAAAAAATATTTAGCAACAAAGGCCAGATGTAGTAGCTAAATATAACTATCTAAAATAAAGTGGCAGGCACCTACTGTTTTATGGCTTTAGCCACGCAATCATGAAATATGTCAGTAAAAAAAACAAGTATCAACACAGATCTGGCATACTTCTTTAATCTTGCAAACCAGAGAAATGGGTTCTTCCGGAAGCTTAACACATGTCATCAAAATAGTAACTGTTACTTGGAAAATCCTTTTAAAATGCACTGCAGGTATGAGAGAATTCTTTTCAATATGGACCCCATTACAATGGACCCTCCTGGCTGGCTCCTCTCTGATGTCTGGTTCCACCATCCAGACTAAATCTGTACCTTTACTTTAAAGTGACTATAGACCTATAAGCATATCTCCACCAACATTCAGAACTTAGAATTTAATTTATAATCTAAAGAAAGCAATGTATGATTATGAAAAGTAAGGAATCCACTAGCTCTTTCCCATGATAAATAGGTGTAAAAATACAAATAAGGGTTCAGCTAGACAGATTTTGAGATTCATAACTTTCTGAAACCTAGAGTTACCTTGAAATTGGACTGGTGTTATTGTTGGCATAGGACAGGAATTTTGTTGATGGTTTTCAGCTGTTTCTAATGAATAACAGATTCAATGGTCCACCCAAGGGGTGTCCCAGCAATGGGGTAATTTTGGCATCTGGATTGGAGCCACTAGAAATGAAGCCAAATTTCTATAAATTTTCATAGGCCACTGAAAAATTAAAGTCATACAAGGGTAGTGCTTCACTATAGTCTGCAGTTCAAGTTCTTTTAACAAATGTGAGTGATGGAGTCCGAAAGAGCCAAAACCTAACCTAGACACCAGCTGCCAATGCAAAACACTAGTAGCAGCTATACGTCAAAACCTATCACCATGAACTTGGAAGAAGTGTTCAAATTAACCTGTTTTCCTGAAAGCTTAGAGTCATCTCTGATTCCTCTGTCTTCTTCATCCTCCAGGTCTCATCAGTCCTCATATACTGATAATCTTACCCCTTAAGAACTGATTGAAAGCAGGTCCTCTGCTCCACCGTATCACACGCTCTCACATCAGGCCCTGGTTCTCTCTCTACTGGACTGCTGTGAACTTCTCCTCCTCCACCCACCACAGTGTCCCAGCCTCCAGTCCAACTCCCTCAAATTTAACTTGCACAGAACGGCCAGAGCGCACAACCTGAGCTGCTGAGAAGGCACATCAGCCTATGTCACCATCCCTTCGCCCCTCCGGCTCCACTGACTACCCATCACTCAACATACCAGTCAAAGCCCGTCTATCTCTACAGACACAGGCTCCCTTTTAGTTTAAATTCTACTGATACTAAACTTAAAGTTCCCACTCTCACCACACCAGTTTACTTCTCAGTGTCTTTGTTCACGCTACGGTACATCATGTCTTGTTGACCCCGTTCTCCTAACTTTGTCATGTGACACCTATTACCCCTCAGGATGCCATTTAAGAATCACTCCTTCCAATTCTACTCAATACTCTGTAATAACCTATATGGAGAAAGAATCTAAACAAGTGGATATATGCATATGTAGAATTGATTCACTATGCTGTACACCTGAAACTAACACAACATTGTAAATCAACTATACTCCAATAAAAATAAGAATAAAAAAAGAAATAGGAAAAAAAAAAAAAGAATCACTCCTTTAGGGAGTGTTCCCAAGGCCTCTGGCCTCTTGTCTCAGCCCCCTCCCGCCACCTCCAAGAAGGCTGGTTCCTGCACCATTCTCCTCGGGACTTTCAGAGTGTTCTGGGCACACTTGGGCACTAGACAATGAAACTTTGCTTATTTATGACTATCTCTACCACCTAAACTGACAACTCCTCAGGGTTTGGGGCCATGTTCACTTTTGTTTGTATCTCCTGGGCCTAGCATAGTGCTAGGTGTACGTGGAGATGTGTAGGCAGTCAGTCAATAAGCTTTCCTTAAACGGCACTGCTCCAGAGAAGAGGCCATTGACTGGGTCTAAAGCATTTCCATAAAAGTGCAATTTTACCTTTAAAGTCTGATAGCACTTCTCCCACAATAACTCAGCAGTCTGACTCTCTGACCACCCAGAGCACAGCTATATAAGAACAGCCAAGCAAAAAAAGGCCTTAGGGCAGTCAGAACAGAAATATAAATTCCAAGTGTGAAAACTCAGGTACCTGAACTTAAGAAAGCTCTTCTGCTCTTAGAGCCTACTTAACCTTACTTTACATAAAATTCTAAATCTAGTACTTAATCCTACGAACTATGAGAGACAACAAATCAAAAAGAAGAGATAGATTTGGAAGCTGATAGCGGTACCACAAAAAGCAATGTCAGAGACAGGTACACGAAACATAAAAACGTAAGCACATACTTACAGACGTCTTTGCAATGTCGGAAATGTTCTGTATCTGGGCTAACACCGTAGCCATGAGCCCCACCCCCCAACATCACTCCACACACTGAACACGTGAAATGTGACTCATGTGACTCGGGAACTGAATTTTTAATGTCATTTATTTTAATTAATTTCTATTTAAATTTAAATAGCCATATGTACATAGCAGCTACTACGTAGAACTCACAATCACTGCAGACTCAGGCAATACACAGGCAAATAGCCAAAAGCATCTCTGTTGGCCCTGAGGGCCTTGCTTCACGACAGTTTAGTAACAGACATGGCAGTCACGGTGAGGGCCTCCTGCAGCAGTCACAGCCAGGCAAACTGGATTCAGTGCCCATTGTCTGGAAAGGCACGGTGTGTACAAAATATTTAAGGAAGGTTTTTGCTCAAATTTGAATAAAATAAAACCAGGCCACCTGGAAAACTTCACTCTTCCATATTAGTTTGTGTTTTGACACGTTACACAAGGAAATGCTTCTGCTCTTCTGCAAGTCAGCGGGCTCCTGTTCTTTTCTGTCCTCTCATCACGCCCCACTCTAAAAGCTAGTACATGAAAGCCTCAGAGGACACAAAACCAGTATCAGATGCTCTGAACTCCTTATTAATAATTATAACCCACTCCCAACCCCCATTCCTCTTTTCTGGCTTAATTCTTCAATAGCAGTTACCGACTTCCAGCTGCACCCACTACAGTAATGTAAGCTCCAAGGGGGGTAGAAATTCTTGTCTGTTTCATTCATTAACGTTACCAAAGTGCATGAAGTGGTGCCTGACATGTAATATGTGAAATTCACTCACACACACTCACAGGTACAAATACACACATGTACACATGCATACACTGAATGAATAAAAACAAAAATAAAAGTATAATAATACCCCATCCCTAATTACTCCCCAAAAATGTATACTTCCAAGGAACTTGGATATTTCTGTAGGTGAGCATAATTGATAATAATAATAGCTGTATTTGCGTATCTATTGTTTACACAAGTGTTCACAGCAACTCTGCAAAGTCATTATTAGGAAGACACTGAAGTGCATAGAAATAAGTTTACACAACCATAAGGTTTGAAACTCAGAGTTGTTGGTCATCTGAATCCACGGATCACACTCCTTCAATTAGCTGCACTGCTATCTTCGTTCACAAATGTAAAATATATCAAAAGCTCAGGATTTTCATTTTAAGAGGAATAAGAAGAAACATAAATAAGTATACAAAAGCCTGCCTAAGTCATCAGTTAATTTTTCTTAGTCTACTGAGGGTCTTGCTGGTAAATCAGAGCACTGTTATCACATGAAGTCCCAATCTACTCATAGGAGAGTTGGAAGGGATGCTTCACTCTAGGACAAGAGTCATCAGACTGCTAGAGTAATGAAAAGGATTATGGTAGTTAATTCTGAAGAAAATGTAAGACTGAAGCTAAAAATATTCATATTATAAAGTGACTCTCTTGGCTACAGCTGACTGTATCACACACACACAAAATAGTATAAAAGTTCTCAGGTTCCCTTCTATTCTCCACACCTAATTTTCAAAATTGATCAATTTACTTTTTTAAACTACTTATCCTGTGTGTAATGACTGCTGCAGTTTTCTTGCAGAGACAACAGATGCTGACCGCTGTGGTGTTGGCTCAGATATTTATTCTATGGAGAATGTGATACAGAGACTCCAGTCTCAGCCTCTTCTCACCTGATTCCTCCCAAGAACAGTTAAGAATAGGAAGATAGTGAAGTGAGAATTTTATAATGTTTTCCACTATTTAGAGGAAAAGACTACAGACAGAAAAACATCTCGGGGGCTCAATTCAATGTGGTTTAAGTCTTAGGAAATTGATTCTGATTACTCCTGCCCCACCCAAAAGGAAGCCTAGTGTCTTACTCTTACCACATAATCTTATACCAAATGCACTATACAAGATAACTAGGTGCAATGGAATGGCTGGTTTTCCTGAATTCAGTTATGGAGAAAGGATAATAGTTGTTCTCAGAAATTTGGTGTTTGGGCTGAAGTGCTAAGGAAATTGCTAATTCATGGAAAGGCAGATGAAAGAACCTCAGAACTGTCCTTTCTGAGTGTCCATCTGTTTATGGAGAACATTATTATTGTGCAACATCCTCTTCATGGAAGGACAACCTTTAAAGATTCAAAGTCATTCAACAAACGTACAGCCCTCCTACTGGGCGGGCTTTGTGCTAAGCATTGGGGACAATATGAACTTGAGTAAGTTCCACTCCTATCCTCAAAAACTGTATAATGTGGGGAAGAAAAATAGGTAAACAATAACTTTAAAAAGAGCACAGAATGTCACAAGTGCTAAATGAAAGTACAAAGTAAAATTTCACAAAAAAATAACATAAATCAATATCAATTCTCACTGGGGGAAATCTAGCAAGTTTCCAATAAGGTAAAACTTTAAGTGGACCTTAGAAAATTTCAGTAGCCTGAAAATAAAGAAAAGGGCATTCCCAGGTAAAGAACAAAGAAAGGAACACAAAAATAGATGACACATCTATTCATTTACAGTGAATAGGAGGCTTCCTGCCAGGCCCCAAAACAGACAGAGGAACACTCTAAACTCTTCTAACTTTTAACCAAGATATTTATGGATCCCTATCATTCTTTGAATTCCAACAAGGCAAGCACAACAGTCTCCTCGAAATAATTTTCAGCAAAAAAATGGTTAAACTCAGTTATTAGTTGAGTGAAAGTTACAAGAACAAGAGGCAAAGAACAGCTCCAAACAGTCCTGACCCACCCTCTCCAAACTGGCTCCTGAGAGCAGCTCGAATCAAATCTGGTCTCTCTGCCTTGTGAGCGAGCCCAGAGCTCACGTCATCACAATCCACGGACACGATAAAGTATCATCATCTCGAGACAGGCAGCCATTTGTCCAACAAAGCAGCGTGCCATAAGCCATCTTTCCATACCAACACTTGAGGACGAGCCACAGGCAAAGCAGCTTGTCTACCTTGCCCTCTAAAATGCAGAATTTACACATTTTGTCATTTACTGGAGAGGTGCCTACCATAGGACCATTGTATTTGATTCAACTCAAGCTGTCCAGAGACCCAACTCAGCAACATCCTGCAGCCACACAGCACAGACCAATCCTTAGCAATCTGATCACTTAGAATCCAAACCGCTTCCACAGCAGGGAAGGCAATCACACTTTTGGGCACCCTGATTAATTTCAGCAATTATCAAAGGAAGCATTTATAGTCTAAAACATGAGGTGTATGGAGAACAGTATGGAGGTTCCTTAAAAAACTGAAAATAGAGCTACCATATGATCCAGCAATCCCACTCCTGGGCATATATCTGGAGAAAACCATAATTTGAAAAGACACATACACCCTAATGTTCAATGCAGCCATTCACAATAGCCAGGATGTAGAAGCAACCTAAATGTCCATCAACAGAGGAATGGATAAAGAAGATGTGGTACATATATACAATAGAATATTACTCAGCCATAAAAAAGAACAAAATAATGCCATTTGCAGGAACATGGATGGACCTAGACATTCTCATACTGAGTGAAGTAAGTCAGACAGAGAAAGACAAATATCATATGATATCGCTTATATGTGGAATCTAAAAAAAAGACTGCAAATGAACATATCTACAAAACTGAAATAGAGTCACAGATGTAAAAAACAAACTTATGGTTACTGGGGGCTAAGGGAGGGAGTGATAAATTGGAAGACTGGAATGGATACATATACACCACTATATATAAAATAGGTAACTAATAAGGACCTACTGTCTAGCACAGGGAACTCTACTCAGTACTGTGTAATGACCTATATGGGAAAAGAATCTAAAAAAGAGTGGGTATAGGTATTTGTATAACAGATTCACTTTGCTGTATACCTGAAACTGGCACAATATTGTAAATCAATTATACCCCAATAAAAATTTTTAAGAAAGAAAGAAAGAAAAAGAAAGAAAGAAAGAAAGAAAGAAAGAAAGAAAGAAAGAAAGAAAGAAAGAAAGAAAGAAAGGGAAAGGAAGAAACAAAGTTTGGTTTGAAACATATTTGAAGTGGTTGCTTTCTCCCCAACCACTGGGTATTTCCTTGTAATAGGGATTGGTGCAGGTGTGTGAGGGCTTTCGCAAAAACCACTGTCATCTAATACATCTGGTAAAGTGAGCAGCTGTACCTCAGTCAGTTTCCAGTGGTATTTAAGGAGTAAAATTCACAGGCCTTAGTGATAGTGGGGATACAGAGGTGAGTTTCTATAGACTAAAACAGGACTAGTTATCATGGCCTGGAGGGCCTCCCCAGCTTTGCTGAGAAGGTGAGATCAGAGAAATGAGTGCTAATGGACTAGAAGACATTGGCAGGGAGGCTAGAGGGAGGTGGGAGGGAGGAGAGCACTAAGATTACAGTAAGCAGAGACTGAGGAAGAGAATGGCGCAAGAGGATGCTGGTGGTGTGTAGGCGACATCACATGAGAGGCCTGTAACTGTACTAAGGAATTGGGATGGGGATAGAGAGTCAGGCAAATTCACATTTGCATTTAAAAATCTCACTAGGCTTAGTGTGATGGAAGACTTGGAGGAGGTGAGGAAAGGAGGCAGGCTTGGAGGAGGGCTATTAGGGGACTACTGCCACATTCTGCCCAGGAGGTGACAGTGGCTTGGAGTAGGGCAGGGCAGTAGAGAAAAGGAAGAGTGAACCACTTTGAGCGATAGTATGGAAGGGACACTATTTACTGTGATGGGAAAACTGACTTTGTGGAGTTTTGCATTCCACTAACCATACTGCCCAATCTATATAATGATTGTTTTCCTGGGGAAAGTTATATGTAAACTGAAATTTAGTGATCAAATCATTCAAAATGAAGAAGACAATTTTTCAATGTTTTTGTTTTTAATTTTTATTGGAGTATAGTTGATTGAAAATATTGTGTTAGTTTCAGGTGTACAGCAAAGTGAATCAGCTATACATATACCTATACCCACTCTTTTTTAGATTCTTTTCCCATATAAGTCATTACAGAGTATCGACTAGAGTTCCCTGTGCTATACAGTAGGTCCTTACTAGTTATCTATTTTATATACAATAGTGTGTATATGTCAATCCCAACCTCCCAATTTATCCCTCCCCCTCTCCCCCCTGGTAACCATAAGTTTGTTTTCTATATCTGTGATTCTATTCCGATTTTATAGATATGTGCATTTGTAGCCTTTTTTTAAGATTCCACATATAAGCGATATCATATGATATATGTCTGTGTCTGAATAATGTGAACTCTATTGGTAAAATGTGTCTTACTCTAAAACTTTTTTACAAACAAAAGTATTTATATATTACATTATGCGTTCTTCAAGATATACTTAAAACAGGGTATTTCTTTATCAGTAACAAGAAGTGTCCATCATTGTGTACTGGCTATGAAGCTCACTAGCCTTTGATCCTGAATCAGTACCTTAACTTTCCCCAGCCTGTAACATGGCAATCAGAATAATGTTGATCTCAACAGGATTCCTGGGAGCATAGTATGAGATGATAGAGGTAAAAAGTGCTCTGTGTGTTCCAAAGCTTCATAAGATAAGAGTAGGTATGCAAGGGTTCTGGACACATATAGAGTAAGTATAAGTAATAAATATACAAGGGTGAGTCAAAAGTTATCCACATTCTGGCTGTAGAATTTACTTTAATTAACTTTTAGAAAAGACAAATACATCATATTTTGACATAATCTCCTTGCTTTTCAGTGCACTTTGTCCATCTGTCAACAAGCTTTCATATCCCCTCATTAAAATATATTTTAGGCTGAGCTGAGAGCCATGAATGCACCGCTGTCTTCACTTCTTCATCAGAAGTGAATCTTCGTCCTCGTAGGGCTGCTTTCAGGGGACCAAACAGGTGAGAGTCCGATGGAGCAAGATCAGGACTATAGGGAGGATGCTTTAACTCCTCAAAACAAAGTAACCCACGACAGACTTAGGTTTCGAAAAGTTTGTGCGAGATGAGTACCAAAACAACTCATGGAAGAGCATAGACAGAAGTGTTTGGATATCTGCAAACAAAATTTCAACCAATACTCTAAGGAAGTTGAAAGTTTCTTAAAGAGAATCATTACTAGTGACGAGACATGGATTCATCACTACAAGCCTGAGAGTAAACGGCAGAGTATGAAATAGAAACATCCTCAATTGCTGAACAAGTTCAAAAGTCAACCATCAGCTGGAAAACTGATGCTTAACAGTTTTTCTGAGATTCTCAAGGGCCAGTATTGGAACATTATCAGGAAAAAAGTTAAACAATCAACAGTGCTCATTATAGTGAAATGCTTATTGAAGAGATGAAGCCTAAACTTTGGATTAAATGCAGAGGACTGCTATCCAAGGGCGCTGTGATCTTGCATGACAATGCACATCTGCACACTTCTGCCCACACTGTCGACACTCTGCAAAAACTTTGTTTTGAGGTGTTAAAGCATCCTTCCTATAGTCCTGATCTTGCTCCATCGGACTTTCACCTGTTTGGTCCCCTGAAAACAGCCCTACGAGGACGAAGATTCACTTCTGATGAAGAAGTGAAGACAGTGGTGCATTCATGGCTCGCAGCTCAGCCTAAAATATTTTTTAATGAGGGAATACAAAAGCTTGTTGACAGATGGACAAAGTGCACTGAAAAGCAAGAAAATTATGTTGAAAAATGATGTATCTGTCTTTTCTAAAAGTTAATTAAAATAAATTGTACAGCCAGAGTGCTGATAATTTTTGACTCACCCTCATATGATTTATTAAAAATTTCACTGCAAACTAATTACCAGGAATAAAACAGAAATAGTGGGTATGACTTCAGCAAATAGAGAGCCTCTTGGCTCAGGGCACAGCTAGTCTTTATCAGGTCAGACAGTTCCAGAGGCTGTGTGACTTCCTGTCAATTTTGACTAAAGCAATAACTTAGGCAGTATATCATAAAGACCCCACAACAGGCTGGGCAGAGAAGCTGAGTAGGTTTCATGGGTCTACTTGGCAGCAAAGGGTACAGAAGGACTGATGAGGGATGGGTGGAAGGAGCAGGGAAGGGATTTTTTTGAGTAGCATCAGAAGAACAGGCCACAACAGAAAAAGATGCCAGTGGCCCTATGTTACATTCTACTATTTCCTCTACCCTCTTCTATAAAAGAATGACACATGCCTATCAACTGCCTTGTAAACTGCAAGGTCTCTCTTGAAACACAGTGACACTGGGCTTGGCTATGAGACTTGCTCTGGCCAACGGAATGTGCATGACCAATCTATGTGTGGTCACAGCTGAGCAGGAACTTTAAGAGCCACTGCAAGTTTTGACTGTCTCTGAAGAGCCCTTTACTTTCAACCACAAGAATCGCATGTTCCAGATGGGGGTTTCTCCTTCAGCCTGCATCCTGGAGTGAAAAAGATAACTGAGACAGAAACAAAGGCACTACATATATGTATGTATGTATACACACACACACACACATACACACATAAACATACATATGACGTAAATCTTAGTGGTTGCAAGCCATAGAGATTTGAGGGTTGCATGTTATCCCTGCATTACTGAGGAAGAGCTGAGTAATGTAGGAGCCCTGAAGTCAAAGTTTCTATCAGGGCATTTCACAATCTGTAGCTGATGACAGATAAGATATAGAATAAATATATTTAATATCTTAGGGAAGACCGTTCAGTGAACATTAGATAACTACTGTCTTCCTCCTATCACACATCAAAGCGATCAACTGATCAACATCAAACAGTAGAAAACAAACAAATCTGAAGAAGAATTTAGCAAGCATCAGTGATTTAACACACGCAGACTAAATGACAAAGAATTTTAAGTAGGAGATAAACCCTAGAGATCATTAAAATACAGTCTTGGCAGCTCAGTTAGCTAACCCACCTGATGTCACTTCTAAAGAAACAAGGAGCCCTGTTGTACTGCTAAATACTTCTACACACTTTCAGTAGATTTCAGTATCTCATATCTAAATGCATTTTCCCTCTAAATTCCATCTTCAAAAACCAAGGGCAAAAATGATAGAAACTGGTGGGCTTATGTTTGTATCAAGTACAAAATAATGCTATTGTAGTGTTATATCAGAGAGATAAAATAACTCTGTGACAGCTTGGCATTCCAAAATGGGCATTTTTTTAAAGCTATGTTTTGAAATGTTAACTGTCCTATGCTCTTCTTAGAGAAGCAAAACTTGGGGGGAAAAATACTGTAACCAAACAGAATTTCTGCCCTCAAAAAAAAGAAACCTGGCTCAGTTTCATGATTCAGTTTGACACAGCTGATATTTCTGATGGAAATATCAGAACCATATGAATTACACAGGAAAATTTCCTGGATGCCATTTATTAAAGTCCATTGGCTGGAAGGACATAAATTCAGCTATCACTGTCAATTCAAAGCCATCACCATACAGTTTAAGCAGGAGAGATTTAGACACAAAGGCATTAGCCACATTTAACAGGTGAGAAAATATAAAGTTTCAGGAAGGTACAGGAAAGTTCAATTATCTTATCAAACTAGAAAGTGGCAGCACTTGAATTTGAATTTAGGTCAGACTGACTCCAAATCCATGCTTTTCTCACCCTATTGCACATAACTTCCCTCCTGATGAACTTAAGTCAGCATGTACTTGTGTTTTCTAGGACTCTCTCCTCAGGTAGCCAATAATCTTCAAAGGAGCCCAACGTCCTGTCCTATTTCACAAATCCCTGGATTTAGAAAGTGGAAAGGAAAAGCAAAGATGTTCTGAAGGCTCACAAATGAATAAGTATCATTAACTTTTCAAATATTCAGAGATCTATGTTGCCTTCAGGATACCCAAAGTCACTTATTTCCTGCTTCCCCTCCCCTACCCCTAACTGTTTTACAAATAACCCATCCTTCTATCCTCAGCTAAATATCTATTTGATTTGGCAAATAGTTGAATCAAACTAGACTTAACTTAAATAACTGATGTTAAAGTGGAAGAAGCGTATTTCCATTTTAAAAGAGATTTTCACCTACAATAATTTATTTATTCAAGAAATGTATTTGAGACCTTGCAATATGCCAGGCCATTCTAAAATGCTAAAAATACAGTCAATGATATGGTGATTTCACTAATGAAGATTATATTCTAGTGGGGAGGACTGGTACCCATCAAAAGCAGCAAACATATTAATATATAATTACAATTTAATAACTGAAATACATGATGTTCTAAAATTGTAATCCTTGGGACTTGATCTGGTCTGACAGTATCTTGAAAATCTTCTAAGGAAAGGAAACACTGAGTTAAGAAACTGGGGAATGAGTAGACATTAACTAAGTGGAGCAGGAGAGGAAAAGGGGAAATACAATATTCCAAGCAGATTAAATAACATACCAAAAGCTCTGAAATGAGATGAAGTCCAAGTAACTGAAAAAAGACCAGGGTAGAGTGGTAGAGCGATACAAAATGAAGATGGAGAGGTAGGGAGGAACCAGTTTAGGCAGGACCTTGAGGACCACTTTAAGGAATCTGAGTATTTAGCAATGAGTAGTTGGAAATAATTGAGAGGTTTTAAGCGGGAGCAGTAATAATCCATCTTCTATAGGACTCATCCAAGGTGGCAATGGCTTTTTAAGTTTATGTTTCAAGCATTAAATCAGAACAAAAAAAGGTTGCTCACTATCACAACATCTATTCAAAAATGTACTGGAAATCTTAACCAATGAAGCAAGACAAGAAAAGATATCAAACAGTTAAAGACTAGAAAGGAAGAAACAAATTGTCTTTATTTGAGAATAACATAATCATCTGTAGATAATCTTAGAAAATCTACAGAGAAAATATTAGAGAAATCAGCTACGCTGCTTACACAATCAATATACACAAATCAAAGCATCCTATATACCACGCAAACCCTGATTTTTAAAACATAACAGAGAAAATTATGTTATTATTAATAGCAACAGAAGTTAACTTTAAAAAATTGTAAAAATATTAGAGAAAGAAGAAAACATTCCTGTGCCCATATTGAGAATGGAGGCTAAAAATAACCAGGAATATCTCAACAATAACAACAAAACACAGAGAGGGCACGAGCAGACAGTAAGACAATTATAGAGCTTAAACAATGAAAGAAATATAGTATTACTAAATGGAAAGAAAAATAAATAGAAAAGAATACAGTCCAGAAATAGACCCACCCAGCTATGAAAACCTGGTATATGATACAGGATGATACAGAATACAGCATTTCAAATCCATGGGGAAATGATAACTTATTCAATGAATGATCCTAGAAAAATATAAAACTGCCCTCTACCTTTCAACATATAGAAAAATAAGTTATAAGGAGATCAAAGACATGACAAATTAAAATACTTAAAAGTTTCTGAAATTCAACACAATCTCTATCAAAATCCCAATAAGATGTTTTGCAGAAATAGAAAAATTCATTCTAAAATTCACATAGCACCGCAAGGGACTCCAAACAGCCAAAACAATATTTAAAAAGAAGAACAAAGTTGGAGAAGTCATATATCCAGATTTCAAAACCATCTTAGAAAGACACTATAATCAAAACAGTGTGGTACTGGCATAAAGCCAGACAAACAGGCCAATGAAATAGAATAGAAAGCCCAGAAAAAAAAAAAAAAAAAAACCTTGCATATATGGCTAGCTGATCTTTGACAAGTGTGCCAAGACAACTTCAACAATTGCTGTTGGGAAAACTAGATATCCACATGTAAAAGAGAACCTGGAAGTTTATTTTACACCATATACAAAAATTAACTCAAAATGGATTAGAGACCTAAATGTAGATATAAAACCGTGAAACTCCTAGAAGAAAACATAGGGGGAAAGCTTGATTACATTGGACTTGGCAATGATTTCTAGGGTGTTTTACCAAAAGGACAGGAAACAAGGGTAAAAATAGACAACTGGGACTACATCAGACTTATAAACTCATGTGCATCAAAGCATACAATCAACAGGGTGAAAAGGCAACCTACAGAATGGGAGGGTTATATTTGAAAATCATAAGGGGTTAATATTCAGAATATGTAAAAGACTCCTGCAACTCAACAAGAATCCAAAACATAAAATAACCTGATTAAAAAATGGGGGAAGACTTGAATACATAAATACCACCATGAGATATTACCTCACACCCATTAAGATGTCTACTATCACAAAAACAAAACATAACAAGTGTTGGTGGGATGTGGAGAAACTAGAATTCCCATGCACTGTTAGTGAGATTATAAAATGGTGCAACCAAAATAGAAAAAAATCACAATTCCTCAAAAACTTAAAAACAGAACTACCATATGATCCAGAAATCCCACATGTGGGTATATATTCAAAAGAATTGAAAGCAGGGTCTCAAAGAGATATTGGTACACTCATGTTCATAGCAGTATTCACAATAGCCAAGAGGCAGAAGCAACCCAAATATCCATCAACAGATGAACAGATAAACAAAATGTGGTGTATACATACAATGGAATATTATTCAGCCTTAAAAAGGAAGGAAATCCTGTCTCATGCTGCATGGATAAACCTTGGTACATTATGCTAAGTGAAATAAAACCATAACAAAAAGGCAAATATTGTATGATTCCACTTATATGAGGTGTTAATATGATCAAATTCTTATAAACAGAAGGTAGAATGGTGGTTATCAGGGGCTGGGGGGAGAAGGAAAAGAGGAGTTATTATTTAATGGGTATCATTTTTCAGATTTGCAAGATAAAAAGTTCTGGATATCAGTTTCACAATAATGTGAAAACACTTACCACTACTGAATTGTACACTTAAAAATGGTTAAGGTAGTAAATTGTAAATTATATGTTTACCAACACAATAAAAAAATGTTTTGAAGAAACTATAGTAATATTTATGTTATAAGAGTAGGAAAGGAATTTTTTAAAAGACACAAAAAATGCACACCACAATGAAAATTTTAATAAATTTGACTACAGTGAAATACAATAATATAAAAGCTTCTGTTCGAAAAACACCTAGTAAACAAAGTTAAAGTGCCACGGACTTGGAGAAGATATTTGCTCTTCATACAACTAATAGAGGATTAGTTTCCAAACTATATAAGGAACTCATGGCAATGTATAAGAAAAAAAAAACAATTCAATAGAAAAATGGTCAACAAATATAAATAAACAATGTGTATAGAAGTAGAAACCCAAAAGGCCAGTAAACAAAAGCGCACTTAACCTCTAATTATTCCACAGTGAAATAATATTTCACATACATTAAATTGAGGAAATATTGAAAAGTCTGGCAATGCCAAGGGTTGGCAAGGATTTGAGGACAACAGAATCCTCATACATTGCTAGTGGTAATGTAAATTGGTACAAACATGCTATAGAGAAATTTAGCAATTTCAGGTAAAATTCAAGAAGTCCTAATACCCAACAATTCCACAGTGAAGTATTTAAATACTTTAGGGAAATCTGAGAAACTCTCACACGTGCACTGTGGAAATAATGTACAAAGATATTTTAGCATTATTTTTAATCAAAGTATGAACAACAAAATAAAAGTATAAACAGTGAACAAAAAAATCCATCAATAAGAAAAAAACATGTAACTTATATATTCATTCAAAAGAAAACAGCTGTTGAAATAAATGAATTAGATCCACAGGTATCAACATGGATAAATCATGAAAAGTTTTTTTAAAACAAGCATTTTTCAGAACAATTTTTTCCATTAGTGTGTCATTTAAAAACATACAGAATACAATTGTATATGTAGTCTGTGACACATATGTACAAGGCAAAGAATAAATACATGCAGGGGCGAAATAAACATCAACCAGAATAGTTATTATCCTTCAGAAGAAAGAAAAGAAAAAGGAATTGGTGAGAAGTACAAAAGAAGTTTCAATTGTATAAAAAAAAAAAATTTATTCTTTATTTTTAAAAGTATTTACGAATGTGTTTGTGTGTGTGTATATGAAACAAGTGTACCCCAAATTTGACAATTATTAAATCTTAGTAGGGAATAGTTCTCTGCAAGTTTGAAATATTTTTAAAATTCACTCCATTTGAGGGAATTGGGGAATGGAGGTGCTAAACTTCCCATATATCCTATATCTTGCCCACCTATGAACAAAGCACAGAGGAATGCCACTATAAACACACACTTATTTTGCAACTTAAAAAACATATAGGTTGGGGACTTCCCTGGTGGCATAGTGCTTAAGAATCCGCCTGCCAATGCAGGGGATATGGGTACAAGCCCTGGTCTGGAAGATTCCATATGCCGCGGAACAGCTATGCCCATGCGCCACAACTACTGAGCCTGCACTCTAGAGACTGCAAGCCACAAGCATTGAGCCCTCGTGCCACAACTACTGAAGCCCGCGTGCCTAGATCCTGTGCTCCACAACAAGAGAAGCCACTACAATGAGAAGTCTGTGCACCACAATGAAGAGTAGCCCTCACTCGCCACAACTAGAGGAAGCTCTCATGCAGCAACAAAGACCCAACACAGCCAATAAAAAATTAATTAATTAATTTTATATACATACATATATATATAGGTTGTTCAACAACCCAATTAAAAAACTGACAATAGATCTGAACAGACATCTTACCAAAGAAAACCTACAGATGGCAAGTAAGCATATGAAAAGGATGTTCAACATCATATATCATTAGGGAAATGCAAATTAAAACAACGAGATACCACTGCACAGCTATTAAAATGGTCAAAATCCAAAACACTGACAACACCAAATGCTGGTGAGGATATGGAAGAACAGAAACTCTCATTCATTGCTGATGGGGGTGAAAAATAGCATAGCCACTTTGGAAGGTGGTTCCACAGTTAAACAACTGATGCATGGATTTTTTTTTTAAGTAGTATATTGAAACAACAGAATATTATTTGGTAATAAAAAGGAATGAAATAGTGATGCATGCTAAAATATGATGAACCTCAAAAGCATGAGGATAAGTAGAAAATCCCAGTCACAAAAGACCTCATTTTGTATGATTCTGTTTATATAAAATATCTATAATAGGCTAATCCATAGAGAAAGTAAATAGATTAGTGGTTGCTAGGGGCTGAGGATGGGGAGTGATTACTAATGGCACAGTGTCTGTCTTGAGGGTGATGAAATGTTCTAAAATATATTGTGGTGATGGCTGCATAACTCTATGAACATAATAAAACTCACTGAATGGTATACTTTAAGTGAATTAATTGTATGTTAAGTGAATTTAATCTCAATAAAGCTTCTATTAAAAATGAGAGAGAGAGGAGGATGAGGAGGAGGAGGAAGGAGAAAAGGGGAGGTGGAGAAAGAGGGAGAAGAGTAGAATATTAAAAAGAGAGGGTAAAAACGGATATGGGGAAAGGAACAATGTCCCCACAGTTATACCTGTGGTAAAATGGACTCTTGGTTATTATCATATCACATGGCATTTTCTTTATGATGGCTCACAAAATAACTTTCTTGTAGGAAATTTGTACTTCTCCTGAGCAACCGACTTGTTTTTCTATTACGGACACTGTGAATCTTGCGTCTATTATCTTTCACTCCTTGTTTTATTTGCCAGGCACTTTGTAGCTAAACTTATGGTGATTCCTGGCAACTATGCAAACTTTATGATATGTATTTTTTCTACAATATTAATCCTGGCATTATTTTATTTTATTGTACCTGTTTTCTCTACTTTCTTCATTTGTTTTTTTAATTTTTTTCAGTGTGTTTTTGCAAGTCTCCTCAAAGTCTTTTGGTAATAAAGTAGGAAACAAGTAAAATACAATTATAAATAAATTAAGTACCATGTATTTAATGAGGGTATTAAAAATATCTGCATCATAGAGCCATTGAGAGAATCCAGAGTTAAAATAAAACATTCAAAACAGTGTCTGGAACATTATAAGAACTATATAAATGTTTATTCAGTATTTTTATTATAATTGAATCTGTACTGAAGTGACCATCAGGTAAACCTGCTTGAAGAGACAGTCTTATGAACATCCTCAAAATAGGTTAAATGAAGAGGCAAAAGATAAAGTTACATATTTAAGGGCCACTCATCAACCATTATTCTATCTGCAGATTATCATCTATGTAGCAGCTAGCAAATGCATGTGCATGTGCTGTATAAGATAATATGCTAAAAGTCTTAGTACATATGGCCTCTAAGACATTTCACATGTCCAGTAGTTAGGCATCTTGTAGATACAAACATATGGCTGGTTAACTGGACAAGGATTCAATCACCAGAAGGACCATTGCTCTCAATCTACCTTTTTCAATGTTAGAGATAGAAAGTCTCCATCAGATAGGTCTGAGTTTGAATCTTATATCTATAATACATCACACTCTGTGACCTAGGTCCAGTCTCAGTTTTCAACTCAGTAAACAGGGACAGCAATACTTACCACATAGGGACATAAGACTTACATGAAATAAAGTATGCTGAAGAGCTTTACATGATACCTGGCCAGAGTATGCATATAACAGTTATTCTTGTTATTAGTTTCTTGCAAATCTTTTGAACTGAAGAATTATTACATTTCATCTCTAGGATTTATACTGAATATAGACAATATCTGATTTTTTTTTCTTTAAGACATCTGCCCTAAAATCTGATAGAAAGTCTTAAATTTTTACTTTTCTATCATGAGGTTGTATAGAATAGTAGCTTTTTAGAACTGTTTCAAGGATTATAAATGGGCCACATGAATTCTTGGGAACCATGCAAGCTATGGGTTCTTGTTGCATTAATGTTTCTATTACCATAGCATTTCTGCTTAAGTTTCTGGTATGGATTAATAAACTATTAATAGTGTTAAATGGATGCCTGGTTTTCATTAATCGGTAGCTCTTCAGAAGCTCATCACAACTTTCCCATTCACTTTGTTGAATTCAAGTGGTTGGGGATGAATGGCCTGAGAGGCTCTTCACTCTGCCAAAATGGATCATGAAAAACATGGTCAATTTAATTCAACTTGGCAAACACGTACTGAATTCAGAATATGGGAAAAGCACTGTGTACATATTGTGGCAATATCAAGAGATACCCTCTGTGGTGACCATCTGTTGTTTGCTACCCAGCATCCACCTCACCTCTATCTGGGAGTCGGTGAAGGCCACCCATTCCCAGCCATATGGTTTGGGTGGGATTGGTACCTCACCTAAGTCTAGAGGTGGACCTTGCTTGGCTTAAGGTAGTCAGCACATTCCACCCCCAAGACCACAGCACTGGATTCAGAGTCGGAATCTTAAACAGACTTGCCTCCTGGGGATTTTGTCTTTCCCATGGGACTGCTGGATGAGACACTTTCTCTTTCCCTGGGCAATATAATAAGTTGTGAGGTCTGGGAGCACCTGGAGCTGTGAAGGAGCAGATCACCACACAGACGCTGAAGATGAAGGAGGGCAGTGCCAGAAACCAGGAACCATGTGAGGCCATGAGCCAATACACTTCCTTAAGCCAACTGGAAATTTCGTTAAGCCAACTGCGGTTTTCTAACACTTGCAAGTATGAGAATCCACACATTCTTTGACCTTAACAATTAGAAAAAAATATTCAGGATAGTTGCAACTGAAATGTTACTATTATCCTAGAATACTGATTCATATCTGTAATAAAACTTGAACTAGGGATTAACTTATTATGGAACCAAAATTAATCAATGACAAGTATTTACTGAAATGCCTTCAGAGAAGGGACCATATCTTTTAATTACGGTTGGATCTTCTAGGACCATTCCTCCATAGTTAAGCTCTCGGTATATGTTGATTGAATATGTGAGCTCAACCCTACGCTAGGCTCTGTGTTTCCCACACATAGGAGAGCTTCCCCACTGGGGCATTCCTGATTAGAGACTTTAATGGCCACAACCTCTTCCTTTTGAATATATGTATATATTTTTAAATTAATAAATTTTATTTTTAGAGAAGTTTTAGGTTCGCAGCAAAATTGAGGGTAAAGTACAGAGGATTTCCATATACTCACTCCCCCTACACACAAATAACTTCCCCAGTATCAACATACCACACCACAGTGGTACATTTGCTACAATTGATGAATCTACACTGACACATCATCATCCAAACCCATAGTTTACACTAGGGTTCACTCTTGATGTACATTCTATGGGTTCTGACAAACGTATAACGATGTGCATCCACCATTACAGTATTGTAAAGAATAATTTCACTGCCCTAAATATTCAATGTGCTCTGCCTATTCATCCAGAATGTCATATTGGATGGAATCATACAGTATTTAGTCTTTTTAGATTGGCTTCTTTCACTTAATAATATGCATTTAAATCTCCTCCATGTCTTTTCGTGGCTTGATAGCTCTTTTCCTTTTAGTGCTGAATATTTATCTGTAAGCAACACAGTTTATTTATCTACTTACATGCTGAAGAAAATCTTGTTTTGGCAATTTTGAATAAAGCTCCTATAAACATCTCTGTGCAGGTTTTTATGTGGACATAAGTTTTCAAATCCTTTGGGTAAATATCAACAGGTACAATGGTGGATTGTATAGTAAGAGTATGTTTCAAACCAGTGAGGACTGTAAGCCCCTGATGTCAGCAACTACTGCTCATTTCTGTAGCAACAGCACCTGCACCCAACTGGCATATACTGGTGTTCAATAAAAGTCTATTCAATGAATAAAAGAATGATAGAGGTTCAAAAATCATTTACTGAAATAAGTTACATATTGATGGCAAAATTTAGATAAATGCAAATATCTGGATTCAGATTAGTATATTTATTCACTAGCCCTTAGCCCTAAAAACTAACCTTACCAAAGCAAATAGACTGCTTCCTTCAATGGAGCCTGAATTTTTTTAACTTGGAATGAAAACTCCCCAGGAGCATGTATACACCCAGAGTCCGTTCACAGTTTTGTGCCAAAAGCCTTTGCCTTTCCAGCTTCAGTCTTTCTAGTGAAAGATGTGTTGTTTCCAAAATAATCGGGGGGAAAAAAGGTGCTTTTTTGCCTCTGCAGCACTCACAATCCCTAATCTAAGTGATAAAGAGTCCTTGCATTCCACTGAGGAGGGTCGCAGGAGAGCTTAAGGCAACAAATACCTTGATTTACTGTCCATTAAAAAAAATTAAAGGCTAACTTAAGTGAAATTGAGTTTATTGATGGTCTCATCCTTGATTTAGGTAACAGACAGAATAATGACCAAAATGTGTTATTCATTCAAGAAGTGCTTAAGAAGCGCTTCCCTGGTGCAGTGGTTAAGAGTCCATCAGCCAATGCAGGGGACACAGGTTCGAGCCCTGCCTGGGAAGATCCTACGTGCCTCAGAGCAACGAAGCCCATGCGCCACAACTACTGCACCCGCGCTCTAGAGCCCACAAGTCACAACTATTGAGCCCATGTGCTGCAACTACTGAAGCTCATGTGCCTAGAGCACATGCTCCACAACAAAAGAAGCCACCGCAGTGAGAAGCCCTCGCACCACAATGAAGAGTAGCCCCCACTCACCACAACTAGAGAAAGCCCTTGAGCAGCAACGAAGACCCAACATAGCCAATAAATAAATAAATTTAAAAAAAAGAAGTGCTTAAGAGAAAATAAAAAATAAACAGGAGACATTTCTGGTGACAGTCTGATAGCCTGAGCTCCTCACCTAATTCCTACCTGTCTTTTGGGATTGGTTCCTCCTTCTAGAAACAAACACATCAGCTCACAGAACACGTCCTGATCTATAAGTAAAACGACAGCCTGACATTGAGAAATGTCACGTTATCCGAACACAGGCACCTGGACAAGCACTGTTCCCTCATCTTGGAGAGGTTATCAGAGTGGACAGCACCCAAGTTCTCCATGCCCCTCTGACCTCAGTGATCTGAGTGCTAATCTCTGTTAGAGCTTCCAGGCCTCGCCTGCTTCCAGCTTTAGCTTATTCTCTTCTTCCCACCAGAGATGCCTAGACTATCCTGACTAGATAAAAGAATGGTTGAACTACAATTGAGGTTCAACTTGTAAAGCAGTAACAGTTATGCTTAGGTTGGGGCCAAATTCTAGAAGGCCTCCACCTGCCACCGACACTGAAGTGTTTGGACTTTTTCCTGTCTTCCCTGTGGGGAAGGGAACAACACTGGAGATTTCTGAGTAGGGGATGAACAAAATAAAATCACTGTTTATTTTATAACCACATCCTTCTGACCTAACCTACAGTACCAAACACAGTACCAAAATCACAGGAAGAAGTCTCTCACTCTGAGTGAAAGCCCAAATCACTGTCAACCTAGATGACAAATATTTTAGCTTTCTTGAAAACAGATGCATTGTTTCTTTTTTTATAAAGAGAATCAATAACATATGGCCAGAAAACCAGACATCTGCTCAGCTTGAGAGGAAAACCTTGATGGGGACTCAGCATTTTCTAAGACCAACCTCTTATTTGTCTCTTGGCTGGCCTAGTAGCAACGCCATCCTTTCCTGTTTTGTGACTGGTGCTATACCAGCACTTGTGGATTTTACAAAAGATCAGGAAAACCCACTCCTGTTCTCAAAGATTCCATTACCTAAGGATCTCTTCTAACCATTCCCCTCATTCCTTGACCTTGATGATACTATTCCAGTTTTAGGTTTGCACCTGAGATGTTCAAAACAGTCTGCCTAGGAGCAAAGATACTATCTCCCAATCACACTAACATTTCAATCCCTCCAGCAATATTTTACAGCAGTTACTTTCAAAAAGAGAAGTTCTTTATTATGCATGAGGCAAGAGACATAGACTAACCACATTTTTTTCAATAAACAGCTATAAATCAATACATGTTGTTTAGTAAACAGGCACATCGTTTTTGAAGGTGCTTTTAATCCTTTTAAAAATTAATGTAAATTTAAATATAATTAAAGATGAATGGCTGAGAAACATATTTGCCATGGCATATAACCCAGTAAGAATGACAAACCATTTTGAAAGCATGCAAAGCTCTGAGAAGTTATGATGCAGGCTTTTTTTTTCTGGAGGTGGGGGAGGGTGTGAACAGGAAAATACCTGTGCAAAAAAGCTATACTGGCATAAAGCATTGCTCCTAAATGCAAATACAGTCATCCCTCCGTATCTGCAGGTTCCGCATCTGTGGATTCAACCAACCACAGATCAAAAATACTAAAAAAAAAAGCCAGAAAGTTCCAAAAAGTAAAACTTGAATTTGCCATGTGCTGGCAACTATTTAAATAGCATTTACATTGTATTGGGCATTATAAGTAATCTAGAGATAATTTAAAGTAGACGGGAGGATGTCTGTAGGCTATATGCAAATACCGTGCCATTTTATTGAAGGGACTTGAGCATCCCCAATTTTTATAACCACTGGGGGTCCTGGAATCATTCCTTCACAGATACCGAGGGACAACTGTATTGCTATATTAGAATAGTGAAAATAACCCATTTAGTAAAAATGTAATATTTCTCTTTGAGTACTCCAAAGGGAATTGCCTCATAAGAGTATATAATCATATATGAAAATAATAATCTACAAAGAAAAGGAATTATTGGGTTAATATCCCAACTATCAGAGTCACTAATGTGGATTTCTAAATAAAGCCCATAAACAAATATTTGGTTTATATTCAAGTTCCTCTTTCTTTCCACTTCCCCCAATTTATACAGTCACTCATGGGAAACTCTGATTTATGTAAAGCAAATAAGCACAAATATTGGATTTATTCCCCAAATATTTTCACATCCTAACCAAAAACACATTTGGGTAAATATCTATAAATGCCGCAAGAAGTTAGTGGCCCTTGGCATATTTGAAAAGTTAAGCCAACGAGTCAGCAAATTATTTTAAATTGCTTACCAAGATTAGAACATAGCTTTAAATCACCTTGAGATAGAAATTCACTTATTAAAAATGACAATAACATAATTTTTTGCTTTCTATTATAATTCTATCTCATAAATTTAAATATCTGTATAACATACTTTACCAGTAAAATATTTCAGCATCTCTCACATTTTCTTGTCAATTTCATTTATTTTTATCCTATGTCTGAAAACAGTCATATTACCTACAATATTATTTTGATGAATTCTTAATGTACCTCAAAATTTATACATCTAATTAGGTTTTCTCCCATTTTGTTCCAAGCAATATCAATAAGGTTAGTAAAATCTACAAATAATGATGTATCTATCCAGTTAGAGTAGGTCAAGGGCCTAATGCTTGATCTATTACCTATAAATAAGGCATAGTCCCCATTCTTTCTATAATCAAGGTAAAATATTATTTTTTTAAATAAAAAGGTCTACGAGAACCAAAGAAGACATACAGATGGCCAACACACACATGAAAAGATGCTCAACATCACTAATCATCAGAGAAATGCAAGTCAAAGTCACAATGAGGTATCACCTCACACCCGTCAGAATGGCCACCATCACAAAGTCTGGAAACCACAAATGTTGGAGAGGGTGTGGAGAAAGGGGAACTCTCCTGCACTGTTGGTGGGAATGTAAGTTGGTACAGCCACTATGGAAAACAATTTGGAGGTTCCTTCAAAAACTACAAATAGAACTACCATATGATCCAGTAATCCCACTCCTGGGCATATACCCAAAGAAAACCATAATCCCAAAAGAAACATGTACCATAAGGTTTATTGCAGCACTATTTACAATAGCCAGGACATGGAAGCAACCGAAATGCCCATCAACAAATGAATGGATACAGAAGATGTGGCATATATATACAATGGAATATTACTCAGTTATAAAAAGGGATGAGATGGAGCTATATGTAATGAGGTGGATAGAACTACAATCTGTCATACAGAGTGAAGTAAGTCAGAAAGAGAAGGACAAATATTGTATGCTAACTCACATATACGGAATCTAAAAATGGTACTGATGAACTCAGTGACAAGAATAAGGATGCAGATACAGAGAATGGACTGGAGAACTCGAGGTATGGGAGGGGGCGGGGGGTGAAGGGGAAGCTGAGACAAAGCGAGAGAGTAGCACAGACATATATATACTACCAACTGTAAAGTAGTCAGTGGGAAGTTGTATAACAAAGGGAGTCCAACTCGAGGATGGAAGATGCCTTAGAGGACTGGGGCAGGGAGGGTGGGGGGGACTCAAGGCGGGGGAGTCAAGGAAGGGAGGGAATACGGGGATATGTGCATAAAAACAGATGATTGAACCTGATGTACCCCCCCAAAAAAAATAAAATTAAAAAAAAAAAAATCAAAAAAAAAAAGGTCTACGAAATGCCAGAAAGAATGCCACACAGATAACATACTATAGTTCAGATTTTAAAACTTGAGGGAAATGGATCTTAGACAAAGTGAAATTCATTAGTTTTACGAAGTTCCAAATGAAGACATCAGTAGACATCCAAAGATCCAGGAGATTTTTATTAGCTTAAATTTGGATGGTTTCTGTGGTAACCCCAAATTATTTGAACAGACTCTAAAAATGAGATGTAATTGCAACTTTAGTTTGAAATCTAGTCTTAAAGAAAACTGGATAACATTTCTTTAGACTTCTATGCTAAGTTCTATGTGGTTTGTCATCGTAACATTTCTGGGTGCACTGCTTTCTATTAAGCCTTATAGAGGACTCAAAGATAAATAAGACAAGAGCCCTATCTTCAAAAATTTTACAGACTGGTTGGCAATTGCTTCATTGTGAAATAACAGAGTGAATGAATTTGACAAGACTATAGATGTCTCTCACGAGCAGAGGAAGTTTTAACTAATGCCACAAGGAGTCAGGTAAACAAATCAATGTAATGCTGAGTGAGCCCAATCTTAAACGCTTGAAGGTGAACAGACTTTACCTATTTGATTTGGTTTTGCATCACTATATCCCAGAGCTGAGAAATTATGCCCTTCCAATGATACAAAATAACTCGTGTGCGAACTGTGTCACTCTGTAGAGCGCTCTCACATACATTCTCTTATTTATGTCTCTCAACAATCCTACTCAGTAGATAGGACTATTTCCTTCACTTTCTGTACAAGAAAGCTAAAGTTGACACATTAAATAACTTGTCCAAAGTTATTCTAACCACTGAAAGACTGGGTTTCAACTAGATCTTTCTTCTTTTCCAATCTTTTCACAGTTAAACACTGTCCCACCACGATTCCCTGACATACTCCCATTTATTCATTCATTGTCATTTATTGACCGTCAGCAACACACTGGGCACTGGGGATAAAAAGCATCTAAGATATGGTACCCAACCTCTAAAAGATCACCATCTTTTAGGGAAGTCAAGTTTATAAAGAGTTAATTATAGTGTAATCTGGCAAATGTTATCATAAAGCTAACAGATGGGGATACCCAAAGGTGTCCCAATATTTAGGAGTTAGGAAAAATCAAGGGAAGTCTACTGGAGAAGGTGAATTCCAAACTGAATCTTCAAGGGTAGGTAGGAGTTAGCCGGGTGAGGGAGAGAGAAAGTGGAAGCCCCAGGGGAGGACAAGAGAGGAAGTCTTACGAAGTCTTACAATAGTCTTACTATTCCAGCCTAAGCAAATGATGGCAGAAGACAGAAACAATACAGTGTGTATGGAAGACTTCTCAGCAAGTTTGGTATTACTCAGTGCAAGAGATCAGGCTGAAAAATGTATTACTAAAAGGCTGAAACTGAAATATATAAACTATAAAGGGGATCTACTTGATTTGTAATAGGAAGTTCTTCCTTTCTCTTTCAACACTACATTTTCTGTTTTACATAAGCAAACTAATTACTCCAATTTTTAATCAACTTGTTACTGAGGTATAATTTACATACAACAAAATGGGCCAGTTTTCAGCATACAATTCAATGAGTTTTAACAAATATATATGGTTATATAACCATAACCACAATCAAGATATAAATTATTTTCATCACCATAGAAAGTTCCCTCCTGGGACTTCCCTTCTGGTGCAGTGCTTAAGAATCTGCCTGCCAATGCAGGGAACACCAGTTCGGTCCCTGGTCCAGGAAGATACCATATGCTGCAGAGCAGCTAAGCCCGTGCACCACAACTACTGAGCCTGTGCTCTAGAGCCCGCAAGCCACAACTATTGAGCCTGTGTGCCACAACTACAGTGTGCCTAGAGCCAGTGCTCTGCAACAAGAGGAGCCACCATAATGAGAAGCATGCACACTGCAACGAAGAGTAACCCCCACTCGCCGCAACTAGAGAAAGCCTGTGCACAGCAACAAAGACACAATGCAGCCAAAAATAAATAAATAAATAAATAAATAAATAATTTTTTTAAAAAAGTTCCCTCCTGCCTCCCATTCCTTCTTCCAGCCAAAAATAAATTTATTTATTTATTTATTTAAAAAGAAAAAGAAAAGAAAGTTCCCTCCTGCCTCCCATTCCTTCTCCCATCCTTGGTCCCTGGCCACCACTGACCTTTCTGGCACTCACCTTTTGCCTTTTACAGGATTGTATATAAATGGAATCATAGGGTATGTAATTGTTTGTCTTCTTTTGCTCAGCATAAAGCTTTTGAGATTCATCTATGTTGTGGTGTCCATTCATCACCCTCCTTTTGTATTACTGAGTAGTACTCCACTGGACAGATTCACCACAGTGTGTTTATCCAGTTCACCCGGTGATGAACACAGGAGCCACTGCTTTTAGCTGTTAAAAACACATGTTTTCAGCTGTTGTGGCTACAACTAAGATGAACAATCACAGACAAGCCTTTGTGTGGGCATATGTTTTCATTTCTCTTGAGTAAATACCTGGGAATGGAATTGCTGGGTTGTATAATAGGCATGTGTTTAACTTTATAGGACACTGCTTTTTAAATAAGTAAAAGAGTGAGGCAATAATTATTTATTCTCATTAAAGAATTTTTTGGTTAAACAGCCCAAAGCACTTCTGAAATGTCCTACCCAATGCATGTATTTTACATTAACAGCACAGATTTATTACTTGTAGTTTTTAAAGTACATTCACATGGATGATCCTATTTTACCCTTACAGCAACTCTGTAAAATAGTCCTGATGGACATTCAGCTGGTAAATGTCAGAGACAATCTTACCAGACATGAATGGCATCTAACAGACCAACAGCCAGGCCACACTGACTGTCAGATATTTTAAATATCACTTTTGAAATAGGTTCTATGGGCCCCATGTGATGATGAGGAAACTGAGGCTCAAAGAAGTTAAGAATCTTGACCACCATGAGATCCTGTAAAAAGCATAAGGACAACGAACTGCCACCTAGATCTTCTAGGCTCCTGTCCTTTATACATCTTATAGGCACCACAAAGGAGTAGCCACGTGAGTTTAGGGGATATTTGAACTATAATTACATAAAGAGGGTATCTGTCTTCCCACAGGCTTCACATGGGAAGTTTGTCCTTTGAAGTTCCCAAATTCAACTCTAGAGAATTTTAGCAAAAATACATTGGATTTCTCTCCCTAATGGGGGACAGGAATAGAAAACAATATGAGAAATGCTAGAAGCGCCCAGCTTTGAGAGGAGAGGGCTATAAACCAAACTCTGTGCTGACAAGGAGCAGGGACTTTCCATGCTCTGTGCAGCCACGCTCACTGTGACCCCACAGCAAACTCCCCAAAGCCAGGCCAGACAGCTGGCGGCTACAGCTCAGCTACCAACACCCACTTCACTGTTCATCATTTTATTTTTCTTCCTTTAGCTCAAAAAAAGGCATAGGTAATTTAAATGCCTACACAGGCGTTTTCCCTCCATTTTCGTAAAGCATAACTATATTGTTATAATCTTACCAACCTCTCCAAAAATCACTAATAAACATTTAATTTGATAAAGCTGAATAGAATACAAATGAGGACAAACTTAGCATTATCTGGATTCAACAGCAACCCCGAGATGGAGGCATGGTCTCGGCAGAGTGACTTGTAAAATTAACAGCAGTACCAAATCCCAGCTTCGCCCAAGGCCATAAAAAGTGCACTTTTCCTTGAGGGGTGTGAATCCCTCACATATGTTCACCCTGACATTGTCTCTGGTCCCAAGCTTAATATATTCAACTGCCTGACAAACTAAACTGGGAAAAGAAACTTTCAACTCTGAACATAAATATATTTTTGTTTTCATGGTTGGTGTGGGTCTGAGCACAATGTCTTTACAATTTAGTGTCTAAAACTGATCATCTGTATTTTAGATCAATGATTCCAAATCTGAACTTTAAAGACACTATGGCTGCAGTATATATATACAATGGAATACTACTCAACCATAAAAAAGAATGAAATTTTGCCATCTGAGGCAACATGGCTGGACTTAGAGGGCATTATGCTAAATGAAATAAGTCACACTGGGATGGGGGGGGGGAGTCGAGGGAGGGAGGGAATACAGGGATATGTGTATAAAAACAGATGATTGAACTTGGTGTACCCCCCAAAAAATAATAAATAAATAAATAAAATTAAAAAAAAAAAAGCAGCACGGTTGAATCCTATGTGAAATTATGAAAAAAGGGAGAATGAGTTGCAAAATAACATTCCCACAAATAATAAAAGCATGCTAGAAAAACATGCACAAAGGAGATGAAAAATTAATATTTCAAAAAAAGTCAGGAAAAATTTAAATGATAGTAGTTATGAAACTACATAATCAAAATTAAATGAGCTCAGAAGTCAAGCAATTAGGGAAAAAGGAAAGTTTTGAAAAGAATGATGATAAAAGTCAGAAAATAACTAAATATAAAAGAATGAGAAACCATTTCAGAAATGAAGATGAAAAGGAACAAAAGAGAGAATAACCATAATAGAGAATATTTTCAAAGAAAACTAAGATAGAAAAGAAGGACATTTTAAAAGAGACATAAAAGATAAAAAAATGTGGACTTCCCTGGTGGTGCAGTGGTTAAGAATCTGCCTGCCAATGCAGGGGACATGGGTTCGAGCCCTGGTCCAGGAGGATCCCACAGTCTGCGGAGCAACTAAGCCTGTGTGCCAAAACTACTGAAGCCCACGCATCTAGAGCCCGTGCTCTGCAACAAGAGAAGCCACCGCAATGAGAAGCCGGCACACTGCAACCAAGAGTAGCCCCAGCTCACCACGACTAGAGAAAGCCCGCGTACAGCAACAAAGACCCAACGCAACCAATAAAAATAAATAAATTTATTTTAAAAAAAGATAAAAAGATGCAAGAGTGATAGAGCAGAGAAAATATAGAAAAGAAAGAGTCAGCATACATGTAATAGGGATCCATGGAGAACCCTGAAGAAAAGCAAAACAATGGAACAGAACAAGTACTAAAAAGTATAATTCAAGGAAATGTTTCTTACAGAGATCATGGCCTGCAATTTCATCCAGAAGAAGCATCTGTATACCTGGGTGAATCAACCCTGAGACTTACATCTAGGAAAACTACTGGGCCTTAAAGGGAAAAAATTTAAAAATTTTTAAAAATAAATAAATAAATAAATAAATAAAGTAAATGAAATAAGTCAGACAGAGAAAGACAAATTTTGTACGGTATCACATATGCGGAATCTAAAGAATACAACAAACTAGTGAAGATAAAAAAGAAGCAGACTGACAGATACAGAGAACAAACTAGTGATTACAAGAGGGGAGAGGGCAGGGAGGAGGGGCCATATAGGGGTAGGGGACTAAGAGATACAAACTATTATGTATAAAATAAGCTACAAGGATATACTGTACAACACAAGGAATACAGCCAATATTTTATAATAACTATAAATGGAAAATAAACTTTAAAATTTGTGATTCACTATATTGTATAACGTAACATATAATATTGTACATCAACTATATTTCAGTAAAAAAAGAAACTATGGTTGTACCTACTTTCATGAAGCAAGTTTCTTGACAAGAAATCGTCAGAAATTATAGGATGAATGATCTCCAAAATATATAAAGTTCAATGAAAAGAGCCAAGAGCATTAACTGTACAGGTATAAAGGGAATAACTACACAATATGCTTCGATATCAGAGACTGTCATAAGAAGGATTCATGGGCAACAGCTAAGTGGTTTTCTCTAGTAAAGGGAGCAGGAACCAAAGATCAGGGGTTCAATAAAGACTTTCCCTTGTGTTGCTGGAATGTATCTTTATTGTGGTCATATATTAATTTCCTCTGTCCCCCTTCCCCATTTTAGTAAATCATGAAATATGTTAATCATATAAAAAATACAATATAGAACATATTTCAACCTCTTTACATCTTAATATTTTGTCATTTTTGCTTCAGTTCTTTTTTCTCCTTAAATAAATATCCACAGAATACAAATCAGTGATGTTTTACCTCCCCCATCTCATTCTTTTTTTTTCTCCAGAGATAACACATATTATCTAAATGTGGTGTTCAAACTATACCTACATATCTCAAACTATATGTAGTGTTTAAACCTTCACTACGTATACATGTATAAATATAGCATTCTTTGTGTGTTCTTTAACTTTGTATAAACTGTATGACACATACCTATAATTCATCAACTCACTTTTTAACATTCATTGTTGTTTGTTAAATTATTCCAGGCTGATACATGTAACTCTAGTTCATCCATTTGAACTGCTTTCTAGTACTCCACTGTCTAAATCTGCTCCAATTTACCCACTCCCCTGTAATAATTCCTTATTATTACAAGCAACAATGCAATAAACATTCTTGTCCAGGTCTCCTTAAGCAGTGTGTGAGAATTTCTTTAGGGTATATGTCTAGAATTAGAATTTGCTCATTTGCATAGCAGCTCTCAAAAAGTAGCAACTCATCATACTCCAGGTAGTACTTGGAGTTTCTGCTGCCCCAAGAGCATTTTGCTAGAGTCAAACTTTTAAAATGTTGTTAAATATTATCTCATTTTTATTACACTTTCAATAAATATGTAAGTTGGGAGTGGGGGAGGAGTAGTGTGAGACTCTAAGGCATCACCAAGATACAAGAAGACAAACACACTGTAAACCAATATCTCCAGCTAAAAGAGCAACAAAATTCATTAAAGCTATGCTAGCTTCATCCCCTCCATCCCTTCTGTCCATCCTACGTCACGCTGGTGTTATCTAACTCTGCTCCTTAAATCCCAACTTGGTTCCATCCCCAGACTTCAGTACCCTGCTTACAAGGCCTCTGGTGGCCACTCATAAAATCCTATGACTGGCCCCCTTGCCAGCCGTGACTCAGATTGAGCCTCTAAACGCACCAGCCAGGCTTCATTCTTACCAAGTCCTATCGTGGACGGCATGTGAAAGAGTATCATCACTTCAGAAATAAACCCATGCCAACCATGTGAGGTCATGTGGTGTGACCAAAGCCATATAAGGGGGACAACTGAGAGAAATCCCAAGTGTCAGAAATCCGTGCAAAAACTCCTACAGGGGACAACATACAATGTGGTGACAGTCTGGCTCAGCAGTTCTTTTCTATAATTGAGCTAGACACACAAATCAATAACTGCACAGTAAGGAATCTGATGACACCAACTGTGTCATGTCGCTTAGCAAATATTACATACAGGAAAAAACCCTACAAACAACGGAAATATCCAATAATGAAAGACTTGGAGAATAAAAAGCTATGTGCCAGGCACTGAATGCTTTAAATGTGTTATCTCACTTCGCCCTGACTCTAACCCTTTGAGGAAAACACTATTAGTATCACCATTTTGCAGAAAATACAACAGAGCCTTTAGGTTAAATAATTTGATAAAGGTCACGTTGCCAATTAGCAATAAATCAGGAGACACCCTCAAAGCCAGGTTCCGAACAATTATACTATACCATCATTAAAATGATGAGAAATGTTCACAATGTATTGTAAATGCACACAAACATTCAAATGAAAAAAAGAGTATGTATATAGACCAAAATGTTCTTAGCTCTCACTTTTAGGCAAACAGGATTTCATGTTATTTTATATTCCTACATGTGCTTTTATTTTTCAAATTTGTACCTTTGAAAAGAAATGCATTACTTTTAAAATCATGAAAATACTGTTTTAAAAGACTGTATGGAACTTATACTTTGTCCTTGCACATCATCTGCTGTTTAGTTTTTGTTCAGACCAGGTATATCACCTGTGGTGCCCACAGATGAGCGCTTAGTAAATGCTCTTTAGGATGAAAATAATGCGTAAATGCAGTCTGCGGGCAAATGTCCTGTTCCATGAACTGAGAGAGACAGCCAAAAGCCTTCTCAGAAAACAAAGCCCTGAATGTTTTGTGGTAATTTCCCACAAATTAAGTAGAGAAAATCCACTTGAAAGGTAAGGTTCAGGGGCAGCACAATATGGCAGTCTGAATTTTTTAAAAACACACACTTTGCAAAGCATCCTTTTACTAAAAGCCACACTAGCTTCAAAGTCATTTCTATCATAGTAAGACTGACAGAGATAGATTACAAAATGGCAGCGTAATGGAGGAAGTGAACTTTATTTAATAGACAATGAGATTAACAGTTGCCTCTGAAGGCGAGACTGGAAATTATTTCATTGATCCTGTATGATCAAGAGAGCATGAGCTACTGTTTGGTTTATTAGATTTTTAAAAAACAAAAAACTAGATATCTTACTTAAAAAATCAGGAATTCTCAAATCAAATACCAATTATGCAACTACTAGTAATATTTATAAATACCAAAGAAAGTGACCCCAAATCATTCAGAGAATTTTTTAACTTTGTCCTGCTTACACGATAGAGTAGGAAAGATTAAAACTGAAAACTCTTTACAGCTAGTTCTTTATGCTTGGCTAAGAGATACCAATTTAGGACTAATCTCCCTTCCCTTCTTTCCTCACCCTAGAAATAATTTCTGTCCTAAGAAAGGTAAGAATACGTAAGATGACCTTAGCAAGGTTTTCTACCATCTAACTTTGTAGCTTTCCAGTCACCCACTTACTTCTTCTCTCTATAAACATGCTCCTCTGGTCATTAGGTAAGTTCATCGGACACTTTTATACCCTCATGCCTTTGCTATTCTTCCTTCCTGTCCTAAGAATAACTTTTCTTCCTTCTTAGCCCCAGTGAATCTTTCATCCTTTAATGTCATGTCCCTCTGAAGGCTTATTTAACCCACACATTCAACTAATCCCCATCTTCTCAATGTTCCCATTTTATTTACACCAGTGTTCTCTCCTTGTTTGACTCATCTGTGTATCATCACCACCTAAGCCTGTGCTGGGCATACAGTGGGTGTCAATACAATAACCAATTACTGAGCACCTGGCATGTGAGAGGTGCTACCTTAGGGGCTGGAGGGACAGAGATTACAGGCAGCTCTTACCTGAATCAAGCTCATGGTACATTGATTTGACAGATAAGTAAACATGAATCACTGTTATGGCAGTATCAATGGAGAATTCAATCGTTTATAGAATTTAACTAAAGAAAATAAGAAATGCCACAAGGGTGGGATTAGTGACCACTCTGGTCCATTGTTAACATTTTGTGGCATTTAGGGACAGTCTATAAAAGGACATGAATGCTTTCTATGGAATCAACCTCAAAAGGTCAGTATATTAAAAACTAACCCTATTGGGACTTCCCTGGCGGTCCAGTGGTTGAGACTTCACCTTCCAATGCAGGGGGTACGGGTTCGATCCCTGGTCGCGAGCTAAGATCCCACATGCCTCAAGGCCAAAAAACCAAAACATAAAACAGAAGCAATATTTTAACAAATTCAATAAAGACTTTTAAAAAAATTATTAAAAAAAAACCCAAAAACTATTATCCACTGTCTTCAGCCAACTTCCTTCCCCAGCCCTCTTCTTTCTCTCTGTGATATCACTATGGCTTTTCTACTAACTCAGACTTGAAAGCTCTGTAATATTTGATTCCACCCATTCCTGATCTCTCATATCCAAAATGTATTCATTGATCTTCATTTAAGAGCATTTTTAATAATATTCACGGGGGAATTCCCTGGTGGTCCAGTGGTTAGGACTCAGCGCTTTCACTGCGGGGGCCCAGGTTGGATCCCTGGTCAGGCAACTAAGATCCCACAAGCTACAAGGCGTGGCCACCACCCCCCCACCAAAAAAAATTCATGCCTCCATTTCTGAGGCCATTAGTCCAAACTATTAATCCCTCAAATCGGAACTCCCTATGATCTTTCTCCTTTCCCATCTATTTGTCATGAGCCAAGAGAATGTTTTCTAAAAAAATGTGTATCCAAAAATTTCCCTATTTTATACGTGCATACCAGTTCCCACCAGTTATAAATCTGATCTGGCCCTATGTTACATTTCCACCATTATTCACATATCATCTTCTGTCATCTATATGCACCTTTCATAAGTGCCCTACACATTACCTTGTCATACATAAGGATGAAAGAAAGAAGTTATGATCACCAACAAAATGTACTTCTCAAGGTCTTCTTGGAAAAATTCCTATAGAAGGTGGTCACAAATCTGATAATTCTTGGGCTCAGTGGCAACTAACAAGGATTAACTACAACTTCACCAAGTTTTGACAGTTTCACCCTCAACTTTCTTCAAAAATACTAGGTGGATGTCATCTGGTCCCAGTGGTTTATTTATCACCCACTCTGTCAATCAGGCATTGAGGACCCAATATATTTACCAGTAGCTGAGCTAAAACCTCTAAGCCATCTACTTCTAAAGAAGACAAATCTCGATGTTTCCTCAGAAAAATGTTTTAATTAGATAATATAAAGTTCTGAAACTTCCTAGAAATTTTATATAAAATTTTTTCAGACAAAGAAAATCAAGAATGTAAGGAGTTCCACAAGCGTTGACCTACTAAGTGCCCTGGAGAAACCAAAGTGCCTTCAGCTAATTGATATTACTGATGCATTTTTCTCAACAACCATCAAAATGGCACTGATTCTTAGAAAACCTCTTCCAATATGAAATGCATCACAAATTTTTTCTTTACTGCTATAAGAGTGCAAACCATGTGCTCACCAACTTGCTTCCAGTAACTATAATTCTAAGAATACAATAAGGCTGTCAAAGAGGACTTTTACAGACTAAAAAAAAGAAATTCCAATTAAATCTAGAGCGATAACCTGACAGAGCTGCAAAGACATCACCTTGGACTACCCTGTTGGTGACACAATGAACCCGAAGCTAAGAAGTAGGAAACAGAAAAAGACAAAACAAAAAGACAGAGTCCAAAACAAAGAAGAAAAAGAGAGAAAGAAAACATGAAATAAAGAGAGTAATAGAGATAAGGGCAGAGATGGTTAGTACAGACAGGTACAGAGAAAGAAATAGGCAGAGAGAAGCAGAGTAAATAACAGAGATACAAAGAGAAAGAAAAATAAAGGGACAGATTCACAACTATTGGACAAAATATCTAAATTTCCCAGTCATACATGATGAAGTTCAATACTAACTGTCATCTCTTGATTATTGAACACATTTCTTAGATTCACCCACAACATCAGTTATCAAAAACCTACAGTTATTAACCAATGATATTTTCCATTAGTAAAAAGAAGTCAGATTTGCTAAAGGAAATGAAGAGATGAAATGTGAGCTGGAGAAGTGTGTTTTTTTTTTAGAAAGGATACCTACAGTATTTCATCATCAAGTCACCAGGAAATATTATCCATACTTTTACATTTACGAAGAAAACCTCTTCCTAGAAGATTTTCCAAAAAATTAAACTAACATGATCTAGGGGTCTAACTACACTAAAGGCTACACAAAGCAAATGAAAAGAGACATCATCTCTGCTTCCAGAAGTTTTGCAAGTTAGAAGACAAAAATAACAAAGATATACATTACATTAAAACTAAAAACATATAAGTAAAAAGTTAAGATTTTACATTGTATAAGCATAAATCTAAGTGATTGCATAAGATTATGGATGAAGAGGTATCTGGATAATGTTTAAAAAGTAAAAGAGAAGTGGTTTCCTTTCCTCTTTGGAGAAAACAACAAATTACCGAAATACCTACCTTAACCTCATGACTCATGGACAGGAAAGTGGATTTCTGTTTTCAATATCAGATACAGACTGCTGGGCTAATTATATGCCTTAGTTCATAGCACACCATCTTTATTGGCTTATTCAAGGCAAATATCTTTGTTTTATTTGCTTGTTTTTAATTTATTTATTCTCTTTTATCCCCATTCTTCGTTCCTACCTCCAACCTATGTCCTGGGTAGGCAACCATTCTGAGGTATTTTTTGCTTATGTGTCTTCTTGTAAAATGTGAACTATAATTCTGTGTACATGAAAAAAAGCTGTATTTATATGTATGCAACTGTATTATGTATGTCATTCTATGTTTTTATTTTTATTACCCAGCTTTATACATGTACATCCATGTTGAGATGTATATATGTGTATGCATACACACACACACACACACACATATATTGGTTTGTTGCTTCCAACCTCTGTATAACATACCCTGGGGGCATCTACCACATTTTACATGTCTACTCTCCCAGTGATGGACCTCCAGATAGACCCTACCCCCACAAAAAAGGCTATAATAATCATCCTTATATATGTACCCTTAGGGACCTATGTGACAATTTCTTTGGGAAATATACTAAGAAAAGTGAATGACTGGTTCATTGGGTATGAAAATATATTTAAGTTGGCTAAATAGTACCAGTCTGCTCTCCAGAATGGTGGCAACAGCCTTCATGCCCACCAATTATTGTATAAGGGTTCCTATGCCACCACACCACCACTAGCGTGTTTTACATCTCTGCTATAAAATGATCTCATTATTTTTAAAACTTGCATTGTTCTGATTACTAATGAGTCAAGATCTCTTTATACACTTGTTAGCTTTCATGCCTCCTCTTCTTTAAACTGCTTATTCAGAGCCTTTGTCCATTTTTCTGTTAGGGTTATTGCCTTTTTCTTGTTGATTTCCAGTAGTTCATAGCCTGCATATGAATCTCATAACAATTTTAGACAGTGTTAATCTTCTCCCATTTTTCCATCTGCCTAACAGCTTTGTTCATGGTATCCTTCACTGAATTGAAATTCTTAATTCTGATGCAATCAAATTCAGTAATGTCTTTGTCTCACGGTTTTGTGCTTTTTAAGCTGTGTTTGTATGAGAGTGTGAAGGCACAGAGGAGACATATGCGGTGGCCCTACTGAGGAATCAGCCAAGAAGAAAATGGATATACCTGTAAAATGTGGGCAGAAAGAGTCACCACGAAGCTAGGTGAAGAGGGAAGGCCATAGCGAAGGTAAGACTCGGGACATGACTCTGCCACATATTATATGCTGTGTTACCCTGGAAAAAGTGCTAAACCTCCCAGAGACTGCCACCTGTAAAGCTTGAAAAACACCTGTCCCAAAAGACAATATAAGTAAAAGAATCTGCACGACGACTAGCATATAATAGGTGGTCTCTCAATAAATGTGAGTTCCTTTGCCCCCTTCCTCCCTCATTCCCAATCCTGATTTAATGCTGAGAGAGACAATTTGCAACCTGTGACACTTTGCAATCAGATCCTTCAGCTGATTCCACATCTCCAAATTCCAAGTATCATCTGTGGATACAGTCTCTCGAGAGCACTTCTGTTCATACTGCAATTAGATATCAGACAAAGATTAAGCCATAGGGAAAAAAACAGTGAAAATGCTGTTTTCCTAATGAGACCAAAGGAGGAAAAGAGGACAGGTGCAAATAACTAATTATCTGATGATGGGACCTTAGGTGTAAATTAGTTAGCACCTCACTAAGAAATGGCTCAGAGTATTGGCTATAGAATACCTTCATTTGGTGGATGCGCTGGGAGTACGCAGGAAGGCTACTTTAAGTTTCCACAGGATCAATACAGAGATTTTGGAATAAGCTTAAGCTGTAGCTTTCCAGGCTTTCTGATCCGTGTTGCCGAAGTTTTCAGAAAGAATAGGCTGGTAAAAAACCTCATCGTGATTTGACTGATGTTCATTTATCCTCCTCTTTCCAACGTGCCTTCACTTCAGATGCAAACCAAAACTTATTGTTATTTGGATATGACAGGGATGTAAAGACTTATGGAATTCACATAGGGCTAAAGGAAGCTTGTTGGAGTATGAATAAGTTTTTAAATATCCTTTTAAAATGTGCCATATTTGTTACAAATCTACTCATCAGATCAATAGCTATTTAATATGCATTAGTATTGCATAACCAGGTGTAGCACTAAAGGAGATACAAAGATAATTAAGATGTGCCTTCTACCCTGGAGGAGGTCACAGTTTCTCAGAAGAGGTAACCATGTGAATGATCTCCCATAGTAAATTGTGATCATTGTATAATGCAGGCAAACAAAGTGCTATGAGAATGGAAATGAAAGAACAATTACATTTATTTAGCTTTGGGTTCAAGAAAGATTTTAGAGAAAAGATCCACTTTAAATGAGTCTTTAAAAGTGAGTAGGGATTCTCCAAGCAGAGAAGGGTTGGGTTGGGTTGGGATTAGGGTTGGGTTAGCAGAGATCCAGAAAGCAGTTTTTAAGTCAAGGAGGTATGAACATGCCCAGCAAGAGCAGTTAGGACCATGTGGCTGAAGCATAAGGTGTGTGGGTGGGTGGGGAGGAACTAGACATAAGCCTATAAAGGCCTGGGGTCACTTTTTTAAAGGTCATAAGAATTTGAACTATACCCTGAACAATTAAAAGACCTTAAGTAAGGGAGTGACATGATGAGATCTATATTTTAGAGAGACAACTGAAGCAGCAGTATGGGAACTGATTAAAATGAGACTGGAGTCAGCAAGATCAGTTAGGTAGTGGTTGTAACACTCCAGGCAGGAGACGTTAGGTCCTGAACTCTGATGTGAGAGTGAGAATAGAAAAATGGAGTCATGTGACATTTAAGTCTTGGTGACCAGCTGAACCTTGGAGTGAGATAAATGGAGAGACTCATTCATTCAACAAATATTTCCCAAAACTTTTCTGTGTATGAGACACTATGTTAAGAGCTACGGCAGAGTTTCTCAACTTTGGCACTACCGGCATTTTAGAATGGATAATTATTTGATGTGGCGGGAAGGGGAGGCCTGTTCTGTACATTGTGAGATGTTTAGCAGTATACCTGACCTCTACCCACGAAAGGCAAGTAGCACCCCCTCTCAGTCATGACCATCAAAAATGTGTCCAGACATTGCCAAATTTCCCCTAGGGAGCAAAATTATTCCCAGTAGAGAACCACTTAAACTGGGATCTCTGATTCTAAGAGGCTTATTATCTGTAGAGAAATGTTTATGACATAAGCAAGTATAGGGTACAAGAAAAGCAGAAAGGAAGAAGTCGTCAATACTTCTTTGGGGATGAGCAAGCATAGAAAAAGTCTCCATAGAAGAGGAGACAGTCAAGCTGAATCCTTAAATAAGGGCATTCCCGGCAGGGGACAAAAACATGAAAGCAAGATGCCATATCAGATACTAGCAAAATTCTGAGGCTCTGAGCCTGAGCATCTGGGTGGTTGGCAATGTCATTAATGAGGATGATACACACAGGAGAGACAAGATACTAAATTTGTGGGGCTTGCAGGACATCCAGGAGTTGGAAACGCAAGTAGAAAGTCTTCTTCCTGCTTTCCACAGACAGCTCACAGAGCCCTAACCTGGGCACACAAACAAACTAATACACACTGTAATACTCAAGTCTAGATCTGGAAAGTCTGAAAAAACAAATCAGTTCTGGTTATATAAGGAATCTGCCCAGTAGCACATGCCTAGGAGAATACTGTTCTTGTGATCTTGTGATCATCTTCACTGATCCCTTGTGGATTCTCAGAGAAACCACAGCCTCTCTAATCTAGAGAGATATTACAGATTCATATATCACCCATCTCATTTTATAGGCAACAAAATTAAGGCCCATAGAGATTAAATGACTGGGCCAAAAATAAAAAAAAAAAATTAAAAATTAAAAAATGACTGGGCCAAGGTCATACAACTAGTAGGTGGCTAAACCAAGGATACAACATGGGTTTCCTGGGAGGTAAGCTCTGCACCACACTGCCTGTACCTAGAGGGCCCTTTATGCAGACTTCACCCTACCTCCTGTGGGAATTTTCCCACACCTGATCCAGTCTAATCTCCAGTCTCCTCAGAGTTTAAAATAGCCCCGTTGCTAGACAATTGTTTATCTACCTTCAGCTCCATGGAATCAGGAATTGGGTAAAAGTGAGTCTTGGAACCCCACAATAGAGTCCAGTGAGAAAAATTCACTTCCCCTGGGTTTTTAAGACCCCAGGAGCAATCAGTAACTTGGCTCAGTTTTCCCAGGCAGACAGCCAGGGAAGAGCAGGCCCAGCTACAGTAACAAAACATGTGGATAAGAAAGAAAGGAAAATGAGAAAAAGTATTCAAAATAAGGTACAGACATGAGTATATTCTGCCATTACAGTACGGGTATCAGCAACTTTTGAGACAGATCTGCTTCAGTCAAACGGATAAAAAGGGAAATCTTACAAATGAAAATAACATTAAAATATCTGTATGTGAGGCAATATAGTCTAATGACTAAAAGCACAAACTCTGGAGTTTGACAGTTGTTCATGCTTGAACTTGGCCTCTCACTAGTTGTGTAACCCTGGGCAAAGTCACTTCTTGTAATCTGGTTTTCTCATTTGTTAAAAACAAAGCAAAACAAACAAAAGCCCTTAACCCTTTAAAGACAGTTAGGAGGGCTAAAAAGAAAAAAAGAAAAAATATATCTATCTATCTATATATGCTGGTATCTAACACAGATTAGTGATAACAGAAGGCAATTAAACAAACTCCTGACTGACAATATAAAACCCAAGCTGAGGGGTCCCTAACATCTTAGAGGACTCTACCACCTGTCAGAACTAGACATCCCAGTGGTACTTCCAGAATGGTGGGGTGAGAAACTTGGCAGGTCTTCCTCCCTATGAAACATTTAACTGGGAAAATGATATTTTTTAAAAATTAACTTAAAGTCTCTCAGAATTGTCCTAAGGGCATACAGAAAGTGGAGAAACATTCATTTAAGAAAATATACTAAATCTAAGTTAGAATAATGAGAGTCTGTAGCATGTGACCAAGACCCGCCTCCTTCTCCCACCCTCAACTCCATGTTATACAGACTCTATTACGGCCACTCCACTCCAAGAGGATTGCGTTTCCATTCCTCTACCCAGACCCTACTTGTATGGTGGAAACCTACCCCAAGTACAATCCATGAGAAAGCTGGGACCCTGGCCACTGCTGTCTTAGCTCACTCATAGGCAGAGGTCCCATGCTGGGAGAGGCAAGCTGAAAAGGCCAGTTGCTACCACCCTCCCCTTCTAGCATCTGCCAGGGACACCATTCTGGGGAAGCAGGCCACTATCACTGTGCCTAGCTCCTGAGAACTCCCAGGGAAGAGGTAACCTAGGAGGATGAAGAGCTCTGCAGTTCTTAACCAGAGTAGTGACTTTATTTGGAACAGAACATAGAGAATTCCATGCCTGACGGTGTTGTTGCAAACGATGGAGAGCTTGATACAGAACAAGGGAGGAGGTGCTGTTAGCAACAAGCAAAATGGCAGAACAATCAGAAATTTAAAAAAAAGAACTAGGGGAAAAAAAAGCAACCAAGAAAAGCCCTCCCTGGATCACAATAAACCCTGGGGGTTGGGAACACTATGCACATGTTCCTACTTAGAAGCAATCAAAACCGGACATGGGTCAGATTGAAAACATTTTCCAAGCTGCACACAGATCCGTCAACAAAGGGCAGAAGCCTCACTGGCACAAGAGGCTTAAGCACAACCAAATACTGGCTGAAAAATAAGCTATTCTGACACAGGGGAAAATATTATTAAGCTAGGCTTAATAATAAAACCACATGCATCCTAGCAGGCTAGAGGACTATGTGCATGCCCAAGGCTGTGACCTCTCAAGAGTGACTGGACAGGGGACTTCCAAGCTACGAGGCCCTGGATGAACTTCAGGCAAAAAAATAAATTCATAAGTTTTAATAACAGCCCTTAAGCAACATAAACATCCAACAGCAAAGGGTAAAAATATAACTGGCTAAAGGGACCTAAGCACAACCTTTGACCAGTAAGTGGCTTGTGCAGGCCTCAGGGTGACACCTAGAGAGACAGACTAAAGGAAAAATAGGAAAAATAAAAGCACTGTGAATAGGGACATCAGAATCCATACTCTGTGGGAGAAAAAGACTTCACAAAGTTAGTACAACTAATTCACTAAACAATAAAGGACATAACAAACAAAAACAACATCAGTGGTCAGTGGAGCAGAAGGGAGAAGAATCAGTATCTGGGGTTGCTAGAATATATTATTTAAAATCAGTTTTCAACAACAACAACAACAACAACAACAAATGAGACATGAAATAGGAAAGTGTGACCAATACACACACACAAAAGCAGGCAATAGAAACTGCCCTGAAGGGGCCACGCTGTAGGACATAGCAGGCAAAGACTTCGAAGCAGCTATTACAAATATGTTCAAGGAACTAAAGGAAACCATACTTAAAGAATTAAAGGAAGGTGTGATGACAATGTTTTATCAAATAGAGAATATCAATCAAAAGACAGAAATTATAGAAAAGACCAAATGGAAATTCTGGAGTTGAAAAGTAAAATAACTGAAGAGAGAAATTAAGTAGAGGGGCTCAGTAGTACATTTAATCTATCAGAAGAAAGAATTAATGAATTTGATGATAAACTGATAAAGATTATGCAATCTGAAGAACAGAGAGGAAAAGGAGAGAAAAATGAGCAAAGCCTCAGAGAAATGTGCTACACCATTAAGTGCACCAATATACTCATAACGGAAGTATCAGAAGGAGAAGAGAGCAAAAAAGGGGTAGAAAATATATTCATAGGAAAAAAAGCTAAAAATTTCCAGAACTGATGAAAAACATTAATCTATACATGAAGCTCAACAACCTCTAAGCAAGATAAAAGCAAAGAGACTGCCATCTAGGTACATCAAAATCAAAATGTTGAAAACCTAAAATAAAGATAAAAATCTTAAAATCAGTAAGAGCAAAATGACTTGTCACATACAAGCATACCTCATTTTATTGTGCTTTGCAGACACTGTTTTTTACAGATTGAGGGTTTGTGGCAACACCTGTGTTAAGCAAGTCTATTGGTGCCATTTTCCCAACAGCATTATTTTTTAATTAAGGCATGTACATTTTTTAGACATACTGATATTACACCAAAAAATTCATGTGACTCACTTTATTGCAACATTCACTTTATTGCAGTGGCCTGGAACCAAACCACGGTATCTCCAAGGTATGCCTATACAAGCAAATTCCAGTAATGTAAACAGCTAAATTCTCACTGGAAATAATGAAGGCCAGAGGACAATGGAATGTGAATTTGAATTTGTCAATTCAAAGTGCTGGAAGTAAAAAACTGTGAATCAAGAATCTTATATCCAGTAAAACTGTGTTTCAAAAATAAAGATTAAACAACTAGAGATGGATGAAAGCTTAGAAAACTTTCTGCTAGCAGACAGGCTTTGAAAAACAAAGAAAAAAACTAAAGCGAGTTCTGTCAGAAAGCATATGATACCAAACAGTAATTTGAATCCTTATTCTCACAAAAATAAAAATAATTATAAGTGAATACTATAAATAACTATGCTAAAAACATCAACATAATTTATATAAAATTAATAAATTCCTAGAAAGACATAAACTACTAAAACTGACTCAAAAAGAAATAGAAATAGAAAAATCTGAATAGATTTTCTATACCAAGGAAAAATATTGAAGTAATAATTAAGAATCTTCCCACAAATAAAATTCCAGAACCAGATGGCTTCACTGATGAATGCTACCAACAACTTAAATAATTAATACTAACCTTTCACAAACTCTTCCAAAAAATAGAAGACAAGGTAATACTTTTCAACTTATTCTTTGAGGCCAGAATTACCCTGATACCAAACTAGACAAAGACATCACGCAAAGAAAACTACAGACCAATATCCCTTATGAATATATACATGAAACTGCTCAACAAAATACTAGCAACCTGAGAATTCAGTAACATGTAAAACAGAGTATACACAATAACCAAGTGGGATTTATCCCAGGAATGCAAGGTTGGTTTAACATCTGAAAATCAATTAATGACATACACCCAATTCAATGGGGAAAGAATAGTCTTTTCAACAGATGATGCTGAGACAACTGAATGACCACAGCAAAAGAACAAACTTGAACTCCTACATCACACCTAAAATTAACTCACAGACATAAATGTAAGAGATAAAAGTATAAAACTCTTAGAAGAATAAATAAAACTCTTAGGAATAAATCTTGTGACCATGGTTTAGGCAATGGTTTCTTAGATATAACACCAAAAGCACAAACAACAGAAAAAAAAATTAGATAAATTATGCTAATTCAAAATTGAAGATGTTTCTGCAGCAAATACTACCATCAAGAAGATTAAAAAAAAATCCATAGAATGGGAAAGAACATTGGTAAATCACACTGATAAGAAATTTGCATCCAAAATACATGAAGAACTTTTACAATTCAATAATGAAAATTCAAATAGCACAATTAAAAACTGGGCAAAGGACCTGAATATACGTTTCTCTGAAAAAGATACACAAATGGCAAATAAGAATGTGAAAGAGCACTCAACATCATTAGTCATTAGAGAAGTACAAATGAAAACCACAATGAATATCACTTCATACCCACTAGGACAGCTGTAACCAAAAAGACAGACAACAAGTATTTATCAGTATGTAAAAAAAAAAATTGAAATACATCAGTGAAAATGTAAAATGGTGCAGTCACGTTGGAAAACAGTTTGGCAGTTCCTCCAAAAGTTATTATATAACCAAGCAATTCCACTCCTTGGTTTATACCCAAGAGAAATGAAAATATATGTACATACAAAAACATGCATTTTTATGCATGAATGTTTATTGCTGCATTATTCATAACAGCCAAAAGGTGGGAAAAAAAAAACAAATGTTTATCAACTGATCAATGGATAAATAAAATGATATATCCATAAAATGGAAAATTATTCAACAATAAAAATGAACTAAATACTGATACATGCTACAACAGGGATGAACCTGGAATACATACTACATGAAAGAAGCCAGTCACAAAAGAAAATACACTTTATTATTTCATTCATGTGAAATATCCAAAATAGGCAAATCCATAAAGATAGAAAGCAAATTAGTGGTTGCCTAGGGCTTAGGAGAGTGGTAGGAAAGGGATGGAGCGTAACTGCTAATGAGTACAAAGTTTCTTTGGGGGGTGATGAAATGTTCTTTGATTAGACTGTGGTGCTGGTTGCACAATTCTGTGAATATATTAAAAACCACTGCAGTGTACGTTTTAAATGGGTGAATATTATGGTATGTGAATTACATCTCAATAAAGTTTTTTTTTTTTTTTTGGCTGCACTATGAGGCATGCAGGATCTTAGTTCTCCAACCAGGGCTCGAACACATGCCCCCTGAAGTGGAAGCACAGAGTCTTAACCACTGGACCATCAGGGAAGTCCCAGTATCTCAGTGAAGATGGTTTTAAAAACTGATCGTCTGCTTCTCTACTGGGTGCTTCTCTCAGCATTAGAGAAGGTCAAAAGTTTCTATAAACTTTTAAGAGGAGTCCAACTAGTTTTTTTACAAACTACAGTTGACCCTTGAACAATGTAGGTTTTAACTGCACAGGTCCACTTACACGTGGATTGTTTTTTCAATAGTAAATATTCAAAAAGTTCCTTTGGACTTTTCCATAAGATATTACAGAAAAAACATGAATGAACTTTTTGGCCAACTCACTACAACAATACTACATGATCTGTGGTTGAATATGCAGATACAGAAACTCACAGATATAGGAGAACCAAACTGTATGCATGGAGGGCTGACTATATGTTATACGTAGATTTTCAACTGAGCTGGAGGGTTGGTGTCCCAACTTTCATGTTCTTCAAGGACCAACTGTAGTTCCCTTGCCATAGGAAAACAGCTCATGAATATATGCACAGTCCATGAATAGTCCAATACTGACTGACGGATAGCTCACTGTTGACTGGTTACATATCCCTGATCTAAGCATTTATATTGCCTGATGAAGCTGAGCCAGAGGGCTGATAAGTAAAGACAGAACTCCACCTCGACAACTCCTTGCATTAGAAGCCTCAAGTTCTGTAAAAATAATTACCTCAAATCAATTCACTGTGCAAGGCTCTGTCCCCTATTTCATTAATTCTAAGAAATTTTGTACATTGAGGCCACTTGGTAGCAGTCATAGTTTTTGTAACCTATTTACACATATCTCAATTCTCTACAGAATGATACTAATGTTATACTACATAGAAATTATTGTGATACAGTTCATCAGTATCATGGTCCAAGAGCTGTAGATGCTTCATTTTAAAAAGTGACACTTTCAGAAAAGAAAGAAAGGGGGGAAAAGGAAGAAAAAAAGAGTATAAGAGTCAAGAACTCATTAAGCCAAGGGAATAGGAAATGTTTATATCTTCCTTTTTATCACCCAATTATAATATGAATCATGCACGCTATAATCAGTTATGTCACATGGCATTAGTTTTATAAAGAACACAGCAAATTGACTTGAAAAGGCAAATAATACCTTCTGGGGGTGTTCCAACACTGCTGCCAAGCCCCAAAATAGCCATCTTGTGAATTCTCGGCTCCAACATCACAGCAGATTCTTCTCCCCTTTCCCAGTGGGGTATTTTGACAGGCTCCAGGTGAACATTCTCCAGCCCATCTTCCTGCAGGTTTTGGTGCATGATTTGGATGGCTTTTTCTAGGCTCTTGGAGCCACTCAGTCTGGGTCCAACAGTATCAACCAGAAGTGCCAATCGCTCATAGGATCTGTTCTGGGCTTTACCATAAACAGCAAGGTTGATTATTGCTTTAGCAACATCTCCATAGCAGGCTATTTCTTCTTTTATTTCTTGAAAAGTCCTCTGAGAGATGCCATTCCCATATATAGCCTTCCCAGAGTTCAGGGATAAAAGGTGGACGACACCAACAAGTACGAGGAGAAGGAACTTCATTTTTTTTCCAGTCGGTTTTCTTCCTAAAATAATCTATGTAAGTAAGAAATATGTGTTAGGGGAAAAGAATGTCACAGCTATCTGCCCATAACCCAGGGACTGCTTTTCAAACAGGACTCCCCCTTCCCTTTTCAACCATTGCCCAATTTCCACCATCAAATTTAGGCACCATAACTCCCAGGAATAAAGAAGGAAAGAGGCAATGATTGGCTTTATTGACAAGGTAGCATTCATTACAACCACAAAATCCCATGTTACCTAGCAATTGGTTTAAAATGTGCTAAAAGATTAACATAAGAAGACAAATAGGAAAGAGGAAGAAATAGTGGTAGCAGTGACAGAACTAGGGCAATGTTATCTGCTACCCCTTCTTCTAAACAGAGTATGATCCAAATGCGTTTCAGAGTTCCCTTTACCTGATGTGCTCTCTTGCTCTCTCCTGTTTGCCTACTGAACTCATCCTTTGAGGCCTTTGTAGACGTTATGTTTTCTTGATGCTCTCCCTAATCCCACCCCCTCCACATGTAATCCTCATAACAATTCTATGACACAGTTTATTATTATTATTACCTTCATTTTAGAATTAAGGATCCTGGGGTAGCAAGAGATTAAGTAACTTGCCAAAGACACACGAAGGCTTTCTAGCTCTAGAGACCATGCTGTAGACAGCGCTATTCAAAGCATGGTTTGTGGATCAATGCCAGTCCACAGCTTTTTTTCACTAGTCCACAAAAGGTAAATACAAAGATTAAGAGTAAACATATTTAGTGCTGTACAACACCATAGCCAATAGTCTAATGTGGGGCCTCCCTGGTGGCACAGTGGTTAAGAATCCGCCTGCCAAAGCAGGGGCACGGGTTCAAGCTCTGGTCCGGGAAGATCCCACATGCTGCGGAGCAACTAATCCCATGTGCCACAGCTACTGAGCCTGCGCTCTAGAGCCACAGCTACTAAGCCCACGTGCCGCAACTACTGAAGCCCACGTGCCTAGAACCCATGCTCTGCCACAAGAAAAGCCACTGCAATGAGAAGCCCGAGCAACGCAGCGAAGAGTAGCCCCCACTCACCACAACTAGAGAAAGCCCGCGCAGCAACGAAGACCCAACACAGCCAAAAAATAAAACAAACTAAATTTAAAAAATAGTCTAATATGGCTATTACAACTTAAATTAAATAATCAGCTTCTCTGTCACGATAGCTGCATTTCACATGCTCAATAGCCACATGTGCATAGTGGCTACTGTACTGAGCAGCACAGACAGAGCATTTCTATCATCACGGAAAGTTCTATTGAACAGCCCTGGCTTAGACACCTTTATAGATAATTGACAGAACTATGTATTTGTCAAATCTAATGACAAAAAAATAGTGCTTCTCTTTGTATAACCCATTTTATTTTTCTAATTCACTATTATATTTTGCAAAAGTATCAGCATGCAACAAATTCTAAATTTAAAAACCTGGCCCTTCACCACAGATAATCTGAGAAGCACAGTCATAAACTACTATCTTGTAAGGATAAACTCCAAATTCAGGCAGCATACAAGGCCTTTCAAAATATGGTTCCAACAGCCACTTCAAGCTCCTCTCTCCACCTGCCCCTCTAGAGTGCACACATCTTCATTCTCATTCTCATTTCTTCTCTCTCTCCCTTTCTCTCTCTCTCACGTGCACACACACATAGCACTTGAAATGTGGCTAGTCTACCTTGAGATGTCTTGTACATATAAAATATATAGCTGATTTGATCTTTAAAATCAACTACTACATACCTAATTATGAAAAAACAACAAATATTTCAGATATATTAGATTAAATAAAATACATTATTATTAATCTTACCTATTTCTTTCTAGTTTTTAATATGGCTATTAAGAAATTTTTAACTTACAGAATATTTATATTTATATTGGACAGTAATGTTCTAGCTGCACTGAACTGGACCCTGTTCTTCAAATACCCAGGCCCTTTCACATGTAGAGGCTCCCTCTGGGTCTCTACATATGTTCATTCCCTTTTATTGAAAGGCGCTTCTCTTCACCCTGCTCCCTTTCTGTCAAATGTCTACACTCATTCTGTAGTGAGAATGCATTAAAAATCACCTCTTCCATGGAGCCCTGATAAACAATACCCCAGAGGTACTTGCACCATTTTTCCTGTTTCTACCATAATTAACTGTATTATCAGCTAATACAAATTTGTTTATAAATCTGTCTCTCCTTCTCTCAAAGTCAAGGAGGGTAAATTATTCATCATTGTACCCATATATAGGCACTCAATACCTTTTTAAGAAGGAATGAATAAGCCTTTAATCTCTCTAGGTCTCAGCCTCCCCAGAGTATGAGAGTACTTGCCTTGCCTCCTTCACAAAGAAGCTGCAGGAATTAAAAACTTGTGACCATATTTAAAATACTTTGAAAAATTATAAAAACTATACATTGCTGCTGCTTTTTTATTACAACTGTAGTTGACCCTTGAACAACATGGGTTTGAACTTCCCAGGTCCATTTATATGCAGATTTTTTCCCATAAATACTACAGTACTACAAGATCCAGGGTTGGTTTAAGCCATGGATGCAGAACCCCAGATACAGAGGACTCACTATGGGACTTCAGCGTCCACAGAGGGTCTTGGAACCAATACCCCTCCTTGTTCAAGGGTCAATGCATAGGTTTTTCATTTCTACAGTCACTATACTGATGCTTGTTTTAAAAGCTAAATTTTATTAAGCAGTCAAAATATTTCACTAGATTGCAATTTATTCTTGAAAGTACGTTCTTCCAATGTGTTGTTGGGGCAAAAAAGAAAAAAAAAGGTTAATAAGCCATCTATTAATTAACACTAACCACAAGTATCTACTTCTCATTAAAAGTTCTCTAAGCATTCTGCAAACATTAATTAAGGATTTCATAATACATTTCTAGTGATGGATTAGAATCATATTATGACAACATTGTAGAGATACAGGAGAGCTCAGGGATCCCTAGTCCACAACCTTATTTTGTTGAAAGTTAATCATGGCCTCTGTTGTGATTCCCAGGCAGCAGACAAACCAACAACTACAATCAACCAGGTAAGTGGACCAACTAGCACATACTTCCTAAAGGATTAAGAATGGTTTTCTTACAGGATGTAAGGATATGTAAAATATGCATTTGCATATAATAGAAATTCAATGAAGCATACCCAAATGCAGTCTGAGAAGCAAATACCTATAATAAAATATATGTATATAGAATAGCATCAGAACAAAGTGAAGAACAAAGGGGATCACGGAAAACTATAGAGAAGACATGACATCTCAAGAAAGGCTCAAGAAACAGTTCCGCAGGCAGAAAAGAGTGAATGGTATCCCTCTCAGAGGGCCACTAGAACATCATCTGTACATCATATCCTGGTTAAAAGATACGTCCAGAAAATAACAGTGCCCGAGTCTATCATCTTTACATCTTTTTTCATATATGTCAATTGAATTAACAGATACATAATTTTGATAATAAATATTTAATGCTTCTTAACATGGTCGGTTAAATTAATTTTGACACTAAAAAAATAACTGCTTTAAAACAGAATTCAGTATCTGTGAGTGTTGTTCTGAGTATCTTAACTATACTGTTTCTTCAAATCCCACAAATGCAATGAATGCTTATTTTTAAAAGTAGGTTAATTTAAAAGGTGATGGTTTGTTACCTTTCAATGGATCAGTTTTTCCCTGAGTATAAAGTTTACTAAGATCAAAGGCACAAACAATGCATTACATGAGAAATCACACTTGACATAACACTAAATACATGTTAGTTGACTGTAAACCTAGTTTTCTCTGGAACATAATCTGAAAATTACCAATGTAATTCATGGCTAGAATACATAATTGTGTATCTCTCCAACAGAGCACTACAAGAATCTTTTGTTATTATTACTATTATTGTTTTTGGAAAGGTACATTAGCCCAACTAAGGTGTGCATTCATTAATAAATAGTAGAAAATAACAACTATAACTAACAGCCTATATTTGAGGAGGTAACAAAAATGGAACAAGATTTACTATATCACATTCCACTCAAGAAAAATAAAATATAAGATGTAATTTAAAAACAAAGGGACTATACATAATATGTACATAATGTGTACAAATCGGATACATAATTTGTACCTTCCTAGCAAGAAATAGAGGATTATAATAAAAACTAAGATAGTGAAATATACAGACAGAATAAGACTAAATAAAAGCCAATAATCAAGGCCAACCTGAAGAAATTCTCTCCTAATTCACAGATTTTGGGTCATCATACACCATACAACAAAAATTCATCCTAGAACTGAAGTCAATCCAAGTGAGAAGGGTGACCAAAGATCCCAGTCTATTTGCATGAAAGGACCAAGACACTAGCCCTCCCCAGTGTGAAAAGACATAAGCCAAAACCAGAAACATTTTGCTGTATAAAATCACGAAGGGTTTGGAAAACATGAATACAGATTTACTTGCCAAATCTTTTCATACTAGTGCCAAGGGATAGCCCTAGTAGCTCAAAGCTAATTTGGGGAAAATCAAAATGTTCAGTTTTACACACTAAGTGATAAGCATGTAAACAGTTTACCTAAGAAAAAAGAGGACTGGATAAAACCATGAATGATACAGTCATTAGAGCTGAACCCTTTTAAATCTACCAGAAAACATTGGTACCACACTGACCGAAGTAAAGTTTCCCATGGGATCACCAGGAGGGTTTACTGATTTGAAAGACTGTTAGTTTGTCCTAGCTCAGAGATAGAAACTGTCCCTATACAGTCATTTCAGTCAAATAAAGTTAAGCAAGCTACAGTATTTTTCTATAGCCTGCAAAGGGAGCAAATAATTCTATGGTGATCAACAAAGACAAACAGAATTACTCATCTCAAATATTTCCCCTTTATAACTGCAAATGGTGCTTTGTTTTGGGTCATAACTTCATTTCTCCAGTCATTTAATAAAAATGTACTGAACACCTTACCTACTAAGCACCAAAGACACAAATGTGTAAGATAATATCCATACCCTCAAAGAGCCATCAAGTATAATAGACAGATAATATGAAAACCCTATAACTGAAATGGTTACAAGGTTCTGCGAAAACACAAATTCCTCATCACGACAAGGACAACATGTGAAGTTCCTCAAAATTCCCAAACAAGCCACTTCTTATTACCTATGTGGATACTCCTTACAATTTTCACAGAGGGAACAGTAACCCATGCTTACAAAAGATGCATTAGTCAATTTATTTACAAAGACACTCAAGATTTTATTCATTTAAGATCCCTAAAATAGGCCATCATCACAAAATCTGGAAACAACAAATGTTGGAGAGGGTGTGAAGAAAAGGGAACTCTCCTGCACTGTTGGTGGGAATGTAAGTTGGTACAGCCACTATGGAAAACAATTTGGAGGTTCCTTCAAAAACTACAAATAGAACTACCATATGATCCAGTAATCCCACTACTGGGCATATACCCAAAGAAAACCATCATCCCAAAGAAACTTGTACCATAATGTTTATTGCAGCACTATTTACAATAGCCAGGACATGGAAGCAATCTAAATGCCCATCAACAAATGAATGGATAAAGAAGATGTGGCATATATATACAATGGAGTATTACTCAGCTATAAAAAGGGATGAGATGGAGCTATATGTAATGAGGTGGATAGAACTACAGTCTGTCATACAGAGTGAAGTAAGTCAGAAAGAGAAAGACAAATATTGTATGCTAACTCACATATACGGAATCTAAAGATGGTACTGATGAACTCAGTGACAAGAACAAGGACGCAGATGCAGAGAATGGACTGGAGAACTCGAGGATTGGGAGGGGGCAGGGGGTGAAGGGGAAGCTGAGACAAAGAGAGAGAGTAGCACAGACATACAAATACTACCAACTGTAAAATAGATAGCCAGTGGGAAGTTGTTGTATAACAAAGGGAGTCCAACTCGAGGATGGAAGATGCCTTAGAGGACTGGGACGGGGAGGGTGGGGGGGGACTTGAGGGAGGGTGGGGGGGAGTCGAGGGAAGGAGGGAATATGGGGATATGTGTATAAAAACCGAGGATTGAACTTGGTGTACCCCCAAAAAATAATAAATAAGTAAAATTAATTTTAAAAAATTAAAAAAAAAATAAAAAGTAAGATCCCTAAAATACTAATAACCCAATTCACACACACACACACACACACACACACACAAATCTAGCACACTCTTGAGCAAATTGTAGGACACTTGCAATGTCTAAACTTAAACTGCAAAACATTTTTTTTAAATAGTCTATTTTCATACACAAAAAGTAGAAATCATTGTTGCTTTACTTGAATTCAAACTGTGGAAATATTAAACGTTATACTCTTCAAAATCTTAAACAACTATTTTTAAAACTCATGCTGGATCATGCCTTTGAATTCAGAAAGTTATATATTCAAAGGGAACTTCAGGAGACTATTTGAAAAAAGACTTTCTTTTCATATATTGTCTTCATGATCCATAGTTCCAGATTATCTTTTTCACAAAAAGAGATAAACCCAACACGTCATTTTCATTCTTTTCTACTTAAATTTGGAAGGAAACTTAAGCAAAATCAACTTTTCTTCTGCTGTGAATTACATTCTCTCTAACAATAGGTTTATATTTTGAGGAAACAAAACAAACCCTTTGCTTCTATTTCGAAATCTTTTTCCTAAAATATTATTGTTTGAAAATGTCTCGGGGTATGATAGAATTGCCAGGATGAATAGACTAAGTGAAGTGGAAAAGGACACAATGAGAAGAGAATGTGCTGAAAGACAGAAGGAGTAAGATTTAGGGGTTGAGATTTTTATTGATTTTCTTTTCATTGCGTCGCTTCTTCTTCCAGACACTACATATACTAGTTCCGTGAAGACGTAGCTATTTCCCCTAAACCTACCATGGCTGCACAGGACGTGTGGATATACATTTCAACCCTTCCTCTTCAGCTTAGAGTGGATAGCAGGTATAATGACCAGAAAGGCTAAATCCTAGCTCAGACACTGGCACGTGGAAGTGCACTTTCTAACTCCTGCTAATGCTCCTAGATTTACAATAATTAGCCCTTTAACCATCTTAAGGAAGATTCTTTCCTTTATTACATTCAAAGTTCAAACAATAATGGACTTCTACTTTCCATAGCTTACATCCCAATTATGCATTCAGTCCTTCAACAAAGTTCATTGAGAACTTACTATCTGCCAGGAACTGTGCAAGAATTTGGAGAAGATATAAAAGTAAGCAAGACTCAGTTCCTAGTAGGCACTGTTAATTACGTATTTAATATCCATCCGTCCCTTTTCTTGCTAACCAAACCTGGATTCTGTTTGGGGTGCAAAGTGCCCAGCCCCACTAATCTAGGCCAGTTGTTCTTAACATGGATGGTAGTAGTCCAAGGAGATGTTTGGTATATGAGGTGGGGGGAGGAGCATTTTTGGCTGTCATAAAGCTATGGGGGGTCCTACTAGTAATTTGCTGGCAGAGGCCAGGGACACTAGACATACTAATTTCGGGGGAAATCCTGTCTACCAAGAACTCTCCTATTCTACACAGATCTTTTTAATGTGAAAACGCTATTTGAGCCTTGACCCTAACTCTATTATACATACAAATACGTACAAAAAATAGTTTTCTGCGGTTTTAAAGCAAGTTGACTTTTTCAAGAAGTGACTACCGTGTTTATCAAGGGAGGACTATACTGTGCTTGGTTGAGGATTTTACCAAGAGCTGTCCATCGCTTCAGTGAAACATCAATGACTACGCTGCTTCTGGTATTGGAAACACTGTCCCCACGCCCTGGGCCCATCTGCATTTGCTGCTGTCACATTCACCATGCAAGCATCTGACTACTTCATTATGTCACCTAGTGCAGTCATGCCTGAAAATGTATGTTTTGAAGTACTGTATCATAAATTACTTTCCTTTAATGGCTCCTTTATATTACAGTTAGGATAGCACACTGATTTACTTGCAAATATGCGGAAGCATATTATCTATGATGCTTAATTCAGAATAATAAAGCAGGCATTATAAACTGTTTTGCTGTTTTATTTTAAAGAGGCACTGCATCTAATAGGATGAAGAACTATTGATTTAACTGAATCAACAATTCTCTTCCTCACACTTTCAGCCTACCTTTTAGCCAGAGGAGGCCCCCTGACCCAATTCTATTCAAAGGTACCCAAAAGGAAACAGCTGACAAGAAAATGGTCACAATTTTAGAGCTGCATCAGCTCCTCTGTAACCATGAGGGCAAGTCCAAGAGTACAACTCCCGACATCAATGAGCAGCTAAACCAATACCAGCACCACCAATATTTCTGTTACGTGAGAGAAATAAACTCCATTTGTTACAGCCATTGTTAGTTAGATTTTCTGTTCCTTAAAGCTGTGATTGTATTGCCAATTGCTATAGTACTTCCAGGGCTTCTTGGGGATCCACAGTCACATATATTGTTAATACTGATTAACATCATAAGTGTGATGGGGAAGAATAAATGTGACTCCATACTGCATATGTTTCTTGTACTTCAACCTTTGTATTCTATTGCTTTTGCTTCAAGTTAAGAATGTCGCCTATAGCCTGAAGTATACAGGACAGCCCATTCTCAAGGTTCTTTTTTTTTTTCTTTAAGCTCTTTATTGGAATATAATTGCTTTCCAATCTTGCACCAGATTTGAGGTACACCAAAGTGAATCAGCTGTATTTATACATATATCCCCATATCCCCTCCCTCCCGAAACTCCCTCCCACCCCTCCTATCCGGGTCCTCTAAGGCATCACCCATCATCGAGTTGATCTCCTTTTGTTATACAGCAACTTCCCCCTACCTATCTGTTTTACAGTTGGTAGTGTATATATGTCTACGCTACTCTCTCACTTCGTCCCAGCTTCCCCTTCGCCCCCCAACCCTCCAACCCCATGTCCTCCAGTCCATTCTCTGCATCTGCATCCTTATTCTTGCCCTGTCACTGGGTTCATCAGTACTATTTTTTTTAGATTCTGTATATATGAGTTAGCATATAGTATTTGTTTTGCTCTTTCTGGCTTACTTCACTCTGTATGACAGACTCTAGGTCTATCCACCTCATTACATATATCTCCATTTCATTCCCTTTTATGGCTGAGTAAAATTCCATTGTACGTATGTGCCACATCTTCTTTATCCATTCATCTGTTGATGGGCATTTAGGTTGCTTCCATGTCCTGGCTATTGTAAATAGTGCTGCAATGAACACTATGGTACATGCTTCTCTTTGGATTATGGTTTTCTCTGGGTATATGCCCAGTAGTGGGATTGCTAGATCATATGGTAGTTCCATTTTTAGTTTTTTAAGGAACCTCCAAACTGTTTTCCACAGTGGCTGTACCAACTTACATTCCCACCAACAGTGCAGGAGAGTTCCCTTTTCTCCACACCCTCTCCAACATTTATTGTTTCCAGATATTTTGATGATGGCCATTCTGACTGGTGTGAGGTGATTCCTCATTGTGGTTTTGGCTTGCATTTCCCTGATGATTAGTGATGTTGAGCATCTTTTCATGGGTTTGTTGGCCATCTGTATGTCTTCTTTGGAGAATTGTCTATTTAGGTCTTCTGCCATTTGTGGATTGGGTTATTTGCTTTTTGCTTTAAGCTGCATGAGGTGTTTGTATACTTTGGAGGTTAATCCTTTGTCCGTTGCTTCATTGGCAAGTATTTTCTCCCATTCTGAGGGCTGCCTTCTTGTCTTGTTTATGGTTTCTTTTGCTGTGCAAAAGCTTTTAAGTTTCATGAGGTCCCATTAGTTTATTCTTGATTTTATTTCCATGATTCTAGGAGGTGGGTCAAAAAGGATCTTGCTTTGATGGATGTCATAGAGTGTCCTGCCTATGTTTTCCTCTAGGAGTTTTATAGTGTCTAGCTTTACATGTAGGTCTTTAATCCATTTTGAGTTTATTTTTGTGTATGGTGTTAGGAAGTGTTCTAATTTCATTCTTTTACATGTTGCTTTCCAATTTTCCCAGCACCACTTATTGAAGAGGCTGTCCTTTTTCCGTTGTATATTCTTGCCTCCTTTGTCAAAGATAAGGTGCCCATATGTGCATGGATTTATCTCTGGGTTCTCTACTCTGTTCCATTGATCTTCCTTTCTGTTTTTGTGCCAGTACCACACTGTCTTGATCACTGTGGCTTTGTAGTATAGTTGGAAGTTAGGAAGCCTAATTCTACCAACTCCATTCCACCAACTCCATCTTTCCTGCTCAAGATTGCTTTGGCTCTTCAGGGTCTTTTGCGTTTCCATACAAATCATAAGATTTCTTGTTATACTTCTGTGAAAAGTGCCATTTGTAATTTGATCGGGATTGCACTGAATCTGTAAATTGCTTTAGGTAGTACACTCATTTTCACAATGTTGATTCTTCCAATCCAAGAACATGGAATGTCTCTCCATCTGTTTGTATCATCTTTGATTTCTTTCATCAGTGTCTTATAGTTTTCTGCTCTTTTGCCTCCTTAGGCAGGTTTATTCCTAGGTATTTTATTCTTTTTGTTGCAATGGTAAATGGGAGAGTTTCCTTAATTTCTTTCTGCTTTTTCGTTGTTAGTGTTTAGGAATGCAAGAGATTTCTGCGCATTAATTTTGCATCCTGCTACTTTCCTAAATTCATCGATTAGTGCTAGCAGTCTTCTGGTAGAGTCTTTAGGGTTTTCTATGTATAATATCATGTCATCTGCAAAGAGTGACAATTTTACTTCTTTTCCAATTTGGTGAGCATGGGCACCCTTGTATTGTTCCTGTTCTTAGATGGAATTCTTTCAGTTTTTCACCGTTTAGAATGATGTTGGCTTTTGGTTTCTCATATATGGCTTTTATTATGTTGAGGTAATTTCCTTCTATGCCCATTTTCTGGACAGTTTTTATCATAAATGGATGTTGAATTTTGTCAAAAGCTTTTTCTGCATCTACTGAGATAATCATATGGTTTTGATCCTTCAATTTGTTGATATGATGTATCACATTGATTGATTTGCATATATTGAAGAATCCTTGCATCCCAGGGATAAACCCCACTTGATCATGGTGGATGATCTTTTTAATGTGCTGTTGGATTCTGTTAGCTTATATTTTGTGGAGGCTATTTGCATCTATATTCATCAGTGATATTGGCCTGTAATTTCCTTTTTTTGTGACATCTTTGCCTGGTTTTGGTATTAAGGTGATGGTGGCCTCGTAGAATGTTTGGGAGTATTCCTCCTTCTGCTACATTTTGGAAGTGTCTGAGAAGGATAGGCGTTAGCTCTTCTCTAAATGTTTGACAGAATTCGCCTGTGAATGCATCTGGCCCTGGGCTTTTGTCTGCTGGGAGATTTTGAATCACAGTCTCAATTTTCGTACTTGTGATTGGTCTGCTCATATTTTCTCTTTCTTCCTGGTTCAGTCTTGGAAGATTGTTCTTTTCTAAGTATGTATCCATCTCTCCTAGGTTATCCAATTTATTGGCATATAGTTGCTTGTAGTAGTCTCTCAGGATCTTTTGTATTTCTGTGGCATCAGCTCTAACTTCTACTTTTTCCTAATTCTGTTGATTTGCATCTTCTCCCTTTTTTTCCTGATGAGTCTGGCTAATGATTTATCAATTTTATCTTCTCAAAGAACCAGCTTTTAGTTTCACTGATCTTTGCTATTGTTGCCTTCATTTCCTTTTCATTTATTTCTGATCTGATCTTTATGATTTCTTTCCTTCTGCTCACTTTGGGGTTTCTTTGTTCTTCTTTCTCTAATTGTTTTAGGTGTAAGGTAAGCTTGTTTATTTGAGATTTTTCTTGTTTCTTGAGGTAGGATTGTATTGCTATAAACTTCCCTCTTAGAACTGCTTTTGCTGCGTTCCATAGGTTTTGGGTTGTTGTGTTTCCATTGTCATTTGTTTCTACGTATTTTTTGATTTCCTCTTTGATTTCTTCAGTGATTTCTTGGTTGTTTAATAATGTATTATTTAGCCTCCATGTGTTTGTATTTTTTTACAGGTAATTGATATCTAGTCTTATGGCATTGTGGTCAGAAAAGATGTTTGATATGATGTCAATTTTCTCAAATTTACTGGGGATTGATTTGTGACCCAAGATGTGATCTATCCTGGAAAATGTCCCATGTGCACTTGAGAAGAAAGTGTAGTCTGTCATTTTTGGATGGAATGTCCTATAAATATCAATTAAGTCGAGATGGTCTAATGTGTCATTTAAAGCTTGTGATTCTTTATTTATTTTCCGTTTAGATGATCTGTCCATTGATGTAAGTGGGGTGTTCAAGTCTCCTACGATTATTGTGTTACTGTCGATGTCCCCTTTTATGGCTGATAGCATTTGCCTTATGTATTGAGGTGCTCCTATGTTGGGTATATAGATATTTACAATTGTTATATGTTCTTCTTGGATTGATCCCTTGATCATTATGCAGTGTCCTTCCTTGTCTCTTGTAATAGTCTTTACTGTGTCTGATATGAGTATTGCTTCTCCAGCTTTCTTCTGACTTTCATTTGCATGGAATATCTTTTTTTTTTTTCATTTTATTTATTTTTTTTTGAGGTACACCAAGTTCAATCATCTGTATTTATACACGTATCCCCGTATTCCCTCCCTCCCTCATGGAAAATCTTTTTACATCCCCTTACTTTCAGTCTATATGTGTCCCTTGGTCTGAAGTGGGTTTCTTATACGCAGCATATTGAAGGGTCTTGTTTTTGTATCCATTCAGCCAGTCTGTGTCTTTTCGTTGGAGCATTTAATCCATTTACATTTAAGGTGATTATTGACGTGTAGGTTCCCATTACCATTTTCTTAATTGTTTTGGATTTGTTTTTGTAGGTCTTTTCCTTCTCTTGTGTTTCCTACTTAGAAAAGTTCCTTTAGCAATTGCTGTAAGGCTGATTTGGTGGTGCTGAATTTCTTAACTTTTGCTTGTTTGTAAAGCTTTTGATTTCTCCTTCGAATCTGAATGAGATTCTTGCTGGGTAGAGTATTCTTGCTTGTAGGTTTTTCTCTTTCAGGACTTTCAGTATATCCTGCCATTCCCTTCTGGCCTGCAGAGTTTCTGCAGAAAGATCAGCTGTTATCCTTCTGGATTTTCCCTTATATGTTATTTGTTGCTTTTCTCTTGCTGCTTTTAATGTTTTTTCTTTGTATTAATTTTCATTAGTTTGATTAATATGTGCCTCGGTGTATTTCTCCTTCAGTTTATTCTGTATGGGACTCTCTGCATTTCTTGGACTTGATAAATTATTTCCTCTCCCCTATTGGGGAAGTTTTCCACTATAACCTCTTCAAATATTTTCTCAGACCCTTTCTTTTTTTCTCCTTCTTCTGGGATGCCTATGATTCGAATATTGGTGCACTTAATGTTGTCAACAAGGTCTCTGAGACTGTCTTCCATTCTCTTTATTCTTTTTTCTCTTTTCTGCTCTGTGGCAGTTATCTCCTCCATTCCATCTTCCAACTCACTTATTCTTTCTTCTGCCTCAGTTATTCTGCTGTTTATACCATCTAGACTAGTTTTAATTTCAGTTATTTTCTTGTCCACTACTGTTTGTTTGTTCTTTAATTCTTCTGAGTCCTTATTAACTGTTTCTTGTATTTTCTGTATTTTGTTATCAAGATTTTGGATCATCTTTACTATCATTACTCTGAATTCTTTTTCAGGCAATTTTCCTATTTCCTCTTCATTTATTCGGTCTTGTGGGTTTTTTCCTGCTCCTTTGCCTACATGGTGTTTCTTTGTTTTCTCATTTTGTCTAAATTATAGGATTTGCTGTCTCCTTTCCCTATGCTGCCTAGTAGTAATTCTTGTTTTTGCCCTCTGCCCCCTGCTGTAGGGTTTGTCCAGTGTCTTGAGTAGGCTTCCTGGTGGGGGTTCTGGTGTCTGCTTTCCAATGTGTGGCTCTATGTCTTTTCTCTCTGATGAGCAGGGCCGTGACAGATGGTGTGTTTTAGGGTATCTGTGAGGTTAATATGGCTTTAGGTAGTCTGTGTTCTGATGGGTGGGTCTGTGTTCCTGTCTTCTTTGTAGTTTGGTATGAGGTATCCAGCACTGGCAGTTGCAGACAGTCGGATGAAGCTGCACCTTAGACTCTGATACAGGGTTCTGTGAGAGTTCTCTGCAGTTAATCTTCCCTTTGTCTGAGGACTCCCTAGTAGTCTAGCAACCTGGATTCAGTGCTCCCTCCCCAGAGCCTCCTACTTGACTTCTGATGGAGTAGTCCAGACTTCAGAGGTTGCTTGTCCCAGTTCTGTAGGGATCTTTGCAGTCCTTTCTGGTGTCCGCGGTCTTCTAATGGTGTTCATCTGGCTCTCTGGGGGAATTACTGCATCTTTTGATGTATTCCTGATGCACCTGTGGAGAGGGATGCATTCCACATCCTTCTAATTCGCCACCATCTTTCTCCCCTCCTGTTTGAGGGGACAGCTCAGTACCACCCGGTCCCAGAGCTCCTGGCAGTCCTCCACATCAGACTCAGAGCAGGGCTTAGACTTCCTCTCAAGGTTCTTACCTTTAAAGGTTTAACACTTTTCCATTCACAGAGAGATAAAAAGTTGCAGAACAGAGAATAACATTTGTCCTGTGGGAGGCTTTCAGGAACATTGTGACCTAAGAGGTCAGCTGCAAGAACAAATGATTCCAACAGCAAGAAGTTTGCAACAACCAACAACACCCCCTCCTTTTTTAGTATAAAAGAAGGTTGAATTCTAACTCAGGTAACATGGTTCTTAGGGACAGTAGTCCACCACTTTCTCGGTGTACTGACTTTCCAAATAAAGTCACTGTTCCTCTCCCCAACAACTCTTCTCAATTTATTGGCCTGTTATGTGGCGAGCAGTACAAGTTTGAACTCAGTAACATAAGCAAGGCCTAGGATCTGGCATATGGTCTGCCTAGACTTCCCACATGCACCTAAATTCTAAATATCCAACACCAGACACAGAATATTCCCTTCAAAACTTGCTCTTGTTCCCTGCTCCTAGTCAGTAAGTTAGAAATTGCAGTGTGTTGGTGGATTCTTCCCTCTCCCTCAAGGAAACAGGAGTCAGCAAGTCCTGTAACTCTACCTTCAGGTTCTTTCTTGACCCATTTCCATCCTCTCCACATTTACCATCACTTTCCTAGGTCAAAACCTCATTAGCCTTCATTTGAAACCCTTCCTCACACTCCTCTCTGCCTGAAACTCAGGTCCCTTTCCAATCCATGTTCCATACTGCCACCAGCTTTATCTAGGAGCCAAATCGAATAACTCTTTGGCTTAAAGCATCTGTTGCCCCATTTACTGTTCAGTGTTCTGGATGTGGCTTTCATCACAATCATGCCCTGTTGTTCCCCCACCTGAGCGTTGCTGCCCTAATGGGCATTTACCATTCCTTAAAGTCACAGAACACTCTTTACACCTCTCTAATTTTGCTCATGCTGTCCCCTCTGCCAAAAATGCCCTTTCATCTTTTCTCCACTTGGAGAAGTCATGATCCTGACTGAGGTCCGGCACATCAGTCTCCAGCTCCAGGCAGAACCATTTGCTGCCTTTTCATTAGTGCGCTGTATGCTTCATGCCTTTGTGTCTATTGCTCTGTTGGCATCACTTAATAGCAATAATATTTTATTTTTGTAAAATTCACCAAGCATGTTCTCTGAAAGGAATGTGTTTTATGTGTTTTGTATACTAAGCAAACAGCACAATGCCGGTCAATAAATATTTATAGAATAAATAAATAAATTCATCAAACAAGTAGTTATAGTTCAAAACAGAAGTATACGGCTCTGATTCATCAAATTAATTATTGCTTTTCTTGCATCAGACGCTAGTTTGCTCCTTTAAACTACAGCATATTCACAACTTCCTCTCACAAAAGGAGTGACGAGACTGGGACTTGATCCTGGCTGTCCCTTTCTAGATGCATGACCTTGAACAACTGATTTGAAGTCTCTCTTTATGTGTAAAATAAAGGGTTGCATTCCAGCTCTAACATTCTATTATGTATTTTCTTAAATATTTAATATCAATCACACTTTTCTTTATACTCCATATTAGCACTTGAATATATCACCTTATACCATTTTGTCTCCTCCCAAACTAAAATTGAACTCACAAAGGTCACTAAGGAAGCCCTTGTGCCTAAATGCAATAAAAACATTTCAATTCCTATTATACTTAACATCTGAAACATTTAACATTGTGGGAAGCCTCTCCTTTTCCAAATATTCTTCTTTCTATATTTCTACTCTCATTCCCAATCTTTTTTGTAGGGTCCCTTTTCTCCATCTATCCTTTAAAGTTTATTATTTCCTAGGGCCCTCTCCCATAAGCGACGCTAAGAAGTCTTCATTAAATGTCTCTGCCACTGAATGTCATCCTGAATAACACACGGGCACTGAAGAAACAAGGGAGGAGGACTGAAGGAAGAGTGGCAAATCCTAACAGCTGTGCAAAGACCCCAGTGTATGATATACCTCTTTCTTCTGGAAGTTAGTACAGTAACAGTGGGTTAGTGAGGTAATGAGAGCAGGGCAAATGGTACCTTGACTGGCAGTCCCATTCTCAGAGAGAATCCGAGGAGCTCTGGGTGGGGAGGTGTGGGGGTGACAACCTGCTAAGAGAGGTCTACCAGTAGACCCTTCTCCTCCCACTGGCCACACTGAATACCCATGGCCCCATTCTACAAGTGTCAAGTGACCTTCTCTCTCTTTTCCCTCCTCATCCCACCAGGATGAGCCAGAGGGCTTACTCACTTTGTATTTCTCACATTTTACTGCTTACCAGTGAGCAGTTTTGAGAAATTGTAAGAAAGTTAATTGGGCTCACTTTGCTAATTCTTTTTCCGGATTTCTTTATCCCTTTCTTGTGTATATAAAACAATGAAGCCTAAATTCCTACTGTTCAAAAGTAGGCATCTCTGTCATACAGCCAAATGTAACTGACTTTTGACCTACATCATGATGGGACTGAGAAGAATAAATATGAAGCTCCTTCACATGCTGCTTAAGTGAAACAATATGATTAAAATTCCAATAAATGAAATCAACCATGAGTTCTAGGACAAACTTTGTATTCTTGGCTTAAAAAATGTGTACTGAAACTCAAAATGGATATGAGACAGCTCTTGGCTCCATTTTTAGCTGAGGATGCTGGGCTGACAGTGAGGGTGGATGCCCTTGAGAACAGGGGTCCATGATCTGTGACTCTGACACAAGTGCACACACCTGCAGTCAGCATCCATGCCAAGCACACAGTCAATAACAATACAGACAAATCACGAAGAATGCAGTTCAAACCCTTTGAGGCCAAATACAAAGTAGGTAACCATAAACATAGGTAATTCTGAGGTCTGGTGATCTGAGAGAACTGAAAAAGGGGACAAAAGGGCATGGGATTTTAGTCTTGTAAAGTCCTGGTTTTCTAGAACTTGGACCCCCAACATAAGAGTAATAACAGGAAGTGCTTTATTTCTGTCAGTAAAACCAGTGAAGCATTTGTCTTTGATCTGGGGATATTAAAAAACTATTACAAGGCACAGCAGCCTCTTCCAGAGGCAAGGGAGAGAATATGGCCCTCCTTGAATCAGAAAAAATGCGTAAGTCTTCCAAAGACTCAGCTGCAGAAAACTATAAAGCTAGAGATATATAGATTTAATTACTATTTGCCAATATAGGGTTACAGTAAGCTGACTGTACTAATGTGTTTTTATTGCTAAACAGCATGTTTCCCCCATGTATCTTCCCCTGAACTGGTTAATAACAAGTTCCAAGGAACACTCTGGTAGAGATATTAGTAATTTCCTTTGGAACATTCTTTTCATTTTCCCTTGTTTTAACCAGGCTCCCCCATTCCATAAACACAAGAGCAGAAAGACAGACCCTCATTGAATCTTGCTGCAAACACAGTACTTATTACAGCCCAAGCCAGGGAGGCCTGTTCAGCAAGTCACTTACTGCAAAGTTTGCTATTAAACCTGTCAAACAGACATGTATGAAAATGCGGCTTCACTAAACAGCTGTTAAGTTTCATGAGCTTAAAAAGAAAATACCATCTAGCTATACACTGTTAACTCAATAGAGACTCACCATTCAGTTTCAAAATCTGATCTGCTGGTACACTTTTCCCTAAATCCTAACATTTGCTCTCTGCTATGAGATGGCTGCCACATGGCAGCATCAGCAAACACTGGCTGAGAGCTCGTGCGTGCGCATACACACACTCACTTGACAACAGTGCGTGCTCCTTCCTCCTGCAATGGGAGCACGCAGCATCTGTTGCTTCAGGCTCCTGCACACAGAAAAGAGCACTTCTCAGTCGCATCGAGAGGAAATTAATGTGCAGATCCCTCCCTGTCCCAATGGTCAGACATTAATCAAAGGTGGCAAAAGAAAAGAGTTAAGCCAAATAGATTCACAGTAATGGAGCTAAAACAATTATTCAAAGTGCTTAATCGGTCAATGTAAAATAAAACCCTGTAGCACTCCATCAGTGCACAGCCAGCCAAATTATCCTGGGGAGAAAGAACATTCATAAAACAAGTTTTCTACAAAGTGGAGAAAGCAAGGTGATACAGCAGATGTTTGACAGCAGGAAATTAAAAAGGTAATTTTAAAAAATAAAAAAGGAATTAGGGAGACACACAGAGATGAGTTTGCAGTGTGGAACAAAGACGGTGGGAAAAAATATATCCCAGTCCAGAGGTGAGAAGGGAGGAGAAAAGGACCATAAAGAGGCATGGGACACCAGCTGAGAGTGACTTTTCTTAATGGGCAATTTCTAAATCCAAAGGGTAATTTTTTAAAAGATAATCACACTTATCAGGAGACTAATGACTTAAAGGATCATGAAGACAGACTTAAAGAAAAGATTCTTGGATCCCAGATAGGACTGCAGAAGAAAAAGGGAAAAGAGAACCCGTTACCTCTGGGGAGAGAAAAAAACGGCTTGGGAGGAGGACAGAGAAATAAAAGGTATCACAGCTTGTCTCAATTTTGGTGATTAATTCCCCATACCTGACTCAAAAGATGAAAAACCCACAGGTCACTCAAGTCATTGTTATGGGAAATGAGGTGAGGAAACACTAAGTTGGGAATAATCGCCCATAATTGCCTAGAGGTCTACTAAATCTGTGACGGATCGGCCATTTCCTCAATGCAGTGCGTTTGATTTCCCTCCAGAGGATGCAGGAAATTGTACCCTTTGAAACAGATGAGAGATTTTGGATAACATCAGATTCTATTGGAAAGCCCCCGGGTAATGAGTCGGCAGCTCGCAGCCTGCACAACAGTGTCTGATACGTTTAGTAGCAGATGAGGGGAAGTTTGTTGTGACAGCTGTGCAGAAAAACAAGTCTGAAGGTTAGGTGGATTTGCAACATGAGAAGGTGGTTTAGGTTTGGAAAAAGCAAAGGCGTCTCTCGATGGGAAGAGCGCACAGAAAAATGAACAAGAGAAAACACAGAGTGGCGGAAGTAAAGGTGCCAGTGGTATGGAGTACTTGGCATTGTTTCCATGTCAGAAAGGCCTGCTCACCATTCAGAATGTCCCACAAACACATCTGTACCATTCACTGTTACAGCAGCTAAGGTCTAGCCAAGAGTAGGAATAACGTACTACTTGCAGGATAACATAGATGCAGAGAAACTTGAGTTATACTCAAAGATGATTTTCCTCTCTGCTTGTCCTCCCCTGAGACCAGCATCCAGGCCTCTGTTCTCTCCACTCTGTCAATGAAGCAATCTTCTCTCAGGCTCCGCACAGATGATGGCTGCTGCCTGCCCTCCCTTGCCAGTGTTCTGCTCAGTGCAGCCCTTGGTGCTACATTTGTTTCTCATCGTCCCTCTGCCGCCACCACTTGCTCAGAGACCAGCCACTTCCCCTAATGCAGCGCCACAGGCAGGACAGGAAAGACCTCGTGCTGCACACGAGCATGGTCCACACCAGCATCAGAGGGAGAAGTCCCGAATGAACTGGAAGCAGGAAGATAAACACCAAGTGACAGAGATGATGGCTCAAACCCCTCCATATGTTATCTCTCTGTAACCAAGTTCCTCACTTGATGCAGGCAGGAGGAGGGGGAGAAAAGGAAGGAAGAAAACCAATATTGACCCTTGCCCTAGCCAGCGACTGGGCTACGTGTTTTCATATACATCATCTGATTTAACCCTCATAAGCAACCACTGAGGGAAATAATAAGTACTTCCAACGCGGAGCTTCAGAGTTCGTAAGTGATCTGCTTATGCGATTTGAGTGATTTGCTCATTGTCCCTTCAGTACTAAGAAGCAGAAGCTTTTCCTCTGCTTCTCTGAGGAGGTAACTAACAACTTTTGAACACCCTTGCCTGACTTGATAGTTTGGGTTGGGTGGTCCTCCTATAGGTCCCAGTACTACTCTGTTCCAAGTACTTTCTCCACGGTAGATATCACTCTGCATCATAATTGCCTGTTTCTCAATCTCTGTCTCTAGGCTGAAGGCTCACTTAAGGCAAAGGCTGTGGTTCAGTATCCCTCAGTGCTAAACACGATGCCTGGTCTATATGTGCTTGAGGAATGCTGGCCAGTAATGAGGGTCTCCATCCCATGCTGTCTCTCAGTAATACTGCTTAGAATTTTGATTTAACAAAGTGCTTAGCAAAATGAAAAAGAAGTTACAAAGACTGTGTCCTACTTTCAAGCTCCCACTGTATAGTCTCAATGGTACTAATGCTGCTATGTGGAACACGGTTATGGACTTGCAAAAGAAATAGGGTGTTTAAATGCAAGTGACTGTACAATACTGTAGTACTTGCTATTCCCTGGCTGAAAATGAATGTTAGGTGGAAATGCTTATGTCTGACAGTAGGTTTTTTTCCAGGTTCTTTTCTGTAGAGTAATGAGAAACACTGGTAAGCTCTGCTTTCACTCTTGGAGTCCCACAGACACCAATTATTCATACTCAGTATCACAACTTCAAAATGTTTAAGGTGCTCTGAACTTTGGTGCGTTCTTTCTTTTAGAGATGGGAACAGGAAGAGAGCCAAATCACCTTAGCCCATATTTTTGGAAGACATCTGGTTTCTGCACCACAGAACCCATGCAATTGTTCCAGCAATCCTATCCCAATGCCTGTTTCCAAAGTAAAAAATACATGACTTGACCACCAGGAATGTTTGTACTAAGTCCAAGTCCAGAGCACAGTGGCTCTGCCTGAGCTATCACCTCTGAAGCCCCAATAATTAGTAAAGTCTAATCAACCCAGAAAACCAGCAAAAAGAGGTCAGCCAAACAACTAAGTCCCAACTGAAGCAAAGCTGCTTCTAGTTACTTTTCTCTCTTGTTCCAAACACATCTAGGTACAGACTTTAATAAAGGCATGTGCAAAGTCTGGTTTTACTGAATTTCACACCCAGTGGGGATAGCAAATTGTAGACTTAAAAAAAGTAGCCTCTAGCAACTAGAACCAGAGCTGAACATGCACGTAATCCAAATGTACTGAACTCTACGAAAAAAGCTCAACCTTTCTCAGTCTGTCTTCACATTTCATGGTTCCATGCTGTATTTCAGGGCTACTAACAATATAAGGAGTCTCTTCTCAGTCTCCTGACTGCATGGATTGGATATTTCCTGAAGTATAAAGAGTCACTTGCACGCTGTTGGGATAGCAGAAATTCTAAGAGGCCTGAAAGCTGATGACTAGTACTCTTGTATTTTTCACCTTATTCTTTGAGTCTTCATACCATTAGTCCAAATGTTTTCAGCCACTTTTTACAGCAGCTGTATTAAGGTATACTTAACATACAATGAACGGCATATATTTAAAATGTACTACTTGACAAGTTTTGACATATGTTTAAATTCATGGGGCCATCACCACAATTGAGATAATGAACATATTCATTCAAACTCCCAAAAGGGTCCCTCCTCCATATCTTTGCCACACTGGATATGGTCAGTCTTTTTTCATTTTCCTAATGGTGGCACTGTGGTTTTATTTTATATTTCTCTAGTGATGACGACATTGAGTATATTTTCATGTGCTTGTTTGCCAACCACATAAATTTTTTGGTGAAGTATCTATTCAAATATTTTTCCTGTTTTTTATTGGGTTATTTGCTTATTAGTTAGATCTCAGAGTTCTTTATATACTCTGGATATAAGTTCTGTATCAGATCTATGACTTCCAAATATATATATTTTCCCCATCTATGATTTGTCTTTATTTTCTTAGCAGTGTCTTTTGAAGAGCAGAAGTTTTCAATTTTGAAAAAGTCCAACTTATCAATTTTCCCCAAAATTTATTATAAAGCCAATGTAATTAAGACAGTATGGTGTTGGAGTAAAGAAAGACAAATTGGGATCTTCCTGGTGGTCCAGTGGTAAAGAATCCATTCTGCAATGCAGGGGACGCAAGTTCGATCCCTGGTCAGGGAACTAGGATCCCACATACTGCGGGGCCACTAAGCCCACACGCCACAACTAAGCCCACGTGCCACAAACTACAGAGCCCATGTGCCACAACTACAGAGCCCACACGCCCTGGAGCCCTCATGCCACAACTAGAGAGAAGTCTGCGCGCCGCAACTAAAGAGAGGCCCATGTACCACAGGAAAGAGCCTGCACGTGGCAACTAAGACCTGGAGCAGCCAAAAATAAAGAAAAAGATCAATGGAGAAGAATAGAGACTACAGAGATCAGCTCACATTTACATGGACAGTTGTTTTTCAACAAAGGCACAAAGGCATTTCAGTAGAGAAAGGAGGTTCTTTTCAGCAAATGTTGCTAAAACAATCAAATATCTATACACAAAACAAAAAACAAACAAAAAAAGAAAAAAAAACCTACTTCACATATATTATGGGCTCAATTATTCCCTCCCCCTCCTCCCAAATTCATATGCTGAAGTCCTAACTCCCAGTACTTCAGAATGTGACTATTATTTAGAGAGAGGGTCTTTAGAGGGGTAATTAAATTAAAATGAGGTCATATGGGTGGCCCTTAATCCAACATGACTGGTGTCCTTATTGGAAGAAGAAGTTAGGACACAGATACGCACAGGGGAAGACCATGTGTAGACACAGGGAGAAGACAGCCACCCAGAAGCCAAGAAGAAAAGACTCAGAAGAAACCAACCCAGCTGACACCACAACCTTGGACTTCTGGCCTCCAAAATTGTGAGAATATAAATTTATTGTTTAAGGCACCCAATCTGTGGTGCTTTTTTATAGCAGCCCTAGCAAACACCATAACTCTCACCACATACAAAAACTGACTCAAAATGGGTCATAGACCTAAATTTAAAACTTAAAACTATAAAAACTTTTGTAAGAAAATATTTGTGACCTCAGGTTATACAAAGATTTCTTAGATACAATACAAAAAGTAGGATTCAATAGGAAAAATTGATAACTTGGACTTCAACCATGCTTTAAGCATTTTTCCTTTAAAAAATCTTACGCAGAGCACCTATATATATAGAACAGATATAAAGCAGAGCTTCTTTTGAAGGGGGCAAGGATCCTGGGTAGTTTTCTTAGTCTTTCCATCACCTTCCTTTGTGGTCTCTAAGACGTCCCTACAGAACAAATGGCCCAAAGAATAAAATGTGGAAACCACTGGATTTTACTGACAGGCTGCTTGGATCTGCCCAAAATAATAACCACTAGCTTTTATTGAGAGGCTATTTATGTGTTGTGTTATGTAATGTGATAGATACTTTCTTATATTTTTTCTCTTTTAATCCCATGAAGTAGGTGTCATTCACATTCACACATGAGGAAAATTAAGGTTCTCACAGCTGGTACATTTCACAGCTGGAATCTGAACCCAGTTTTGACCCTCAAGTCCATGATCTTTCAGGGGCACCTCACAGTATCGTGAAACCAAACATAAAAGATAAGAATCTGGACTTTTTGTGGACACTAACTAGTTGTACCAAATAACTGTCAATTCTAAAAAAATGAAATTATTTCTAGAAAAACAAACTCCAGCTAAAAATAATGTATTATAAACATCTGGATATACGTCCTATAAAGCCACATGTGATAGTGTGCTCTAGGGCAAAGTTTTTTGGTAAGCCCCCTCTCTCAGACACACACATGCCTTCCCTGCTATCAAGCAAGTGGCACATGGGGGGCTGCAGCCGACAAATTCCATTTGTTTAAAGGCCTAGGTAAGCTACTTTACTGTGCTGTATTCAGAAGAGGGGTAGGACAGTAAAGTAGTTATGAATATTTTAATGTCACACAAAGGGTAAAGAGACTGAGCCCTGATTAAGTTTGATGCTATTAGTAGAGGTAACAGTTAAAATAATACCTAATCCCTATCAAGTCCTAAGGACTTACTATCTCATTTAATTCTCACAACTCTGTGAGCTAAGTGTCAATAATATAGTGTTACAGACGGAAAAGAGACTTAGGATAAATGATGAGGTCAAGGTTACATAGTAAATGAGGGACAGAGTCACAATTTGTACCCAGATTGGTGACTGCAGAGCTGGTTCTCTGAACTACTGCTGTAGTCTACCTGGCTCAGGAAGAGTAAGAGCAAAGAAAACACAAAAGCTCTCTACCCTCTCCATTGTCCCTCCACTCTAGCGTCCTGGGGTAGGACAATCACTCCCCTGGTCACCCTACAGACCCTACAGAGGGGGCTCCCCATTAAGGAAGTCAATGCAGGGCTGCTGGGAGAGGAAAATAAGGGGTGCTGGATGAGCCCTGGCCCCTGGAGGTGGGGAAGTCGCATCTGTGGGCAATGTGTCTGTATGTCAGTTTATCCGCAAATGATGGCATCACAGACTTCAGGCCAGCCTGTGCACATCAATAAGCAGACATGCAACCTTCTTCCCATGAACCAAAAACCCAGTCTGGCCAGCCGTCCTTGCTCAAAACCACCTAACACCAAAAAGACCTTAGAAGGAATGGGGAAGTGCTTGTCACCCACGACTTACGCACTTTGTCAACAGAGCGTTGGAGATTCAGAAGGGAGGTTTTTACCTGAACGTCATTAACAGCTGCTTATTCCCTATGAAGTTTCAGGCAAAATGCTCAGCCACACAACAGTTTAATCAACACACATCCTGAGACTTTTATAGCCTTAGTTTTTCTTGTTAGAAGATTTTGCCTCTCTCTGACATAATTACAAGTTCCATATTTTTGCCCTAAGGCTAAAACGTACATCATTTCCTGGTATACCACAATTTCCCAGCATTGACTACATAAGGCAAGGCTGCATAGCATTTAAAATTAAAAACATCATTTTCGTAAATGTGTGTGTCATTATGATGTTTACCAATGTGTTTTTGCTGGTTAAGTCCCAGTTCTTATGTATTTCAGTCAAAGGCCTGCTGGCATCATGATATAAGCTAAGCAGTGTAGCCTAAAACTTGCCAGTTTTTCCTCTCTTTGGATTCTCTGAGTTCCTTCACAGCACACTTCATGATAGCATATTGATTCGAGCGCCTGTAATCAGCAGGGGCTAAGTTCATCCCTTGGTTAAAGTCCTCCTTTGGGCCCTGAGAAATACGCTGCCTCTCACTAGCCCCGAGAGCAGCGCCACTGACAGACCTGGGCAAAAATCCGGACTCTTCCACTTATAAGCTTGCACAAGCTCCCTTCACCTCTCTGAACCTGTGTTTCCTCCTCCACAGTGTGGGAATGATAATATCAGACTTACAGAGTTCTCAAAGGTGACACAGGTTTCTAACCACCACTGGGCATAATATCAGTGCTTGGTAAATGTTAGTTCCCTTCACCTTCTCTGTCCTTCTTATACACACAGCTTCCAATTCTACCCCTGACAATAGACCCCAGATCTGTAGGAGTCATAGGGAGGAGAACAAAGTTTGTAATCACAGCTCAGGAAATCATTAGAAACGGAACAGCCTTTTAAAAGCTAGGCAGTGTTGGGACTTCCCTGGTGGTCCAGTGGGTAAGACTCCTCACTCCCAGCGCAGGGGGCCTGGGTTTGCTCCCTGGTCGGGAACCAGATTCGGTGGGCCACAGCTAAGAAGTTCGCATGCCGCAACTCGCATGCCACAACAAAGATCCCACGGGCCGCAACTAAGACCCAGCGCAGCCAAAATAAATAAATAAATATTTTTTTTAAATAAAATAAAAGCTAGGGTGTGTTGAACATCCTCACAGGCTCTATCCAACAAAACTAAGAGGGAGCCAAATGGCTAAGAGCTTGGGTTATGAAATCAGAGAAATCTGGGTTCAAGCTGCAGCCCTATCAGTACTAGCTGTGTGACGTTGACCAAGTTACCTAACCTCTCTAAACTGCAGTTCCCTTGTGTGTAATTGTGGAGATAACAGTAGTGGCCTGCTCTGCAGGGTTAGGAAGAGTATTAAATGACAACACGAATATAAAAGGTCTAACACAGTAGCTGGCCCGCTGTAAGTACTCGGTGTGATGATCATCTCCTTTACTAACAGTGATGGGCAGCACATCCTTGTCATACTAGCCAGAGACATGGCTCCTTGTCAGCCTGAAGCCACCTTACTCGCTGCAAGACTCTGGATGAGTCACTTAAATGTTCTGCATCTCAGTCTCCGCATCTATAAAATAGGAATGAGAACAGACTCCTTAACATTCCTCACAGCACTATTGAGAGTATCAAATAAAATAATGACCATAAAGCACAATGAAAAACATGGTATAGAAAATTTAGAAGTTATGATTATTATAATACAAAATGTTATAGAAATGCGAGTGGATGCTAATCACAAGGTTCTCAAGTTCATACAAAAAGCAAGTTGGTCTGAATAGGGCTTAACTGAGTGCAAAAAAAAAAAAATCAACTGAGAAGCATCCATTAGTCAGGAAACCACACTTCAAAGAAGGGTTTTAATGCTTCATACATATTTATGTGGTCTATTTCTGACTTTGGAATTCAACAGCCCATTTTTCTAATACTAAAATCTCTTCCCTCACTGGAGGTTTGGGGGAAAGAGAAGAAAGGAAACAAGAGAGTAAGTTGAGCCCCGTGAAGGCAGATTAAAGGTAGGACAGGGATGCAGCAAGGTGAGCCAGCCCATCCTGCAGAGCCTTGCAGCAGCACACTTACTAGCTTGGTCCCAGGAGACAAGACAAGGCAGCACACTGTTTCCCCCACCAGGAGACCAGAAAGCAAGGGGATGAGGCCTCCATAGTACGTGTCTGGGTTCCCAGTTCTCCTCAGAAAACATTACTCAAACCTTGCCCTTTTCCAGGGTTTAGCTTTGCTGGGCGAAAGAGGAGTAGGAGCTCATTTATATCCCCTTCATGAAGCTTATCAGTAAATATGTCTTGAACATCTACTGTATGGTACATACAGAGAGTTAAGACTTAGCTCTCACCTTCAAGGAAATAGCTCCCAGTCTAATTGGTGACTCAGTACCTGAAATAATCATCAATCCAAGTGATAAGCCAGGATGTGGAAGCAATATGAAGACCCACAAAGGAGTTCTAGGGTGAAAAAGTTGGGAGAGAACCCAAGATGAGTTAAGTGAGAGAGAATTCAGCCCCTGAGGATGAATTAAAAACACATGAAAAGCTGCTAATAATAATAACAATAATAGCTAAAGAGAAAGCCAAAAGAAAGCCATCTGAGATCCCTAGCTCATCAAAATCCAGTAACAGGTTAATGATTGGTCTTCTTAGCATGGTAGCAGGCTAGACTTGCATAATAGGGCTTCTCCTCACTTCTCATTATAAAACCATATGTACACACACACACACACACACACACACACACACACACATAAAATGACTGGCCAAGTACAGAAGCCAAAGATCAGAAGAAACAGTCATTCACTGTGGGTGCAAAAATTCCATTTAATACAGCCTCAGTGGGAATGGGTTAAACGTTTTATACTATTTAAATAACTGCAAATCGCATGTTACCTTATAGTTAAAAACTTAGACCGTATATCACAGGCTTCATCTTCACAACCAGACAGAAAAAATAGTCCCAAAGAACATAGGAAAAGATCTCTATCACCTCTAGAGTCAGCACCAAATTTCAGGACACAGGGCTGCAGTGGTCAGAAACATGGTGAGCAGCAGCACCCAGTTCTATGAGAACTCTCCTTTCCGCAGTCATGGACTCCTACCCAAACCAGTCTTGCCATCCTATCAGCTCTGCCTACACCACTTCACTAAGAGACCCCAGCTCTCCTATCTTAGAAAGATAATGAACACAGGTGGAAGCACAGTTTTTTAGAAAAAGTATCACAAAAAAGAGCAAAGACAGAAAGAGTTCACATTCTGGGAGACCATGTTACAGAGTATTTAACGTTTTACACTATTTAACTACAAATCGCTCGTAACCTTGTAGTTTAAAAAATGCAAGGGTTTTAGTAAGAGGATATTAACTGTAATCCATCTAAATCCTTGAGAGATGAATGCATGCTAGATATAAAAATAAGAAATAAAGAAAACATGAAATTAAATTTTTACATTAAATCTGAGCAGAACAATGTGAACAGTAAGTGAAGTAAAAAATAATTCACCTACTCTTTTTGTTAATAAAAACAAAGGCTGCCTAGATCTCACACAATTCGAGAAAAAAAAAGTAGAAAGAGAGCCAATAATGGGCTTAAGAAAAACAAAAAGCCTCCAGCAAAAGAGAAAATGAATAATATCCTAAAACTTTAAAGAAAGAGAAACTAAAAACAGTTTTCCACAAGTGAAAAATTAAATCTTATTTTGTCATCTTCATAAAGATGTAAAAGAACATCATCTCTGAAACAAAATCAGAACATGATAATTAGAAAACAAACTGCCAAAAGACTTGGATAAAATATGAAGTAAGAAATCCAAAATGCACTCAGGAATTTTAAAACATATTAACAACAACGAAAAATAGAATGGCACTGCAGAAAATAGAACTTGTGATAGAGTAGCACTTTTCAAACTTTCAAGTGTACATGAATCACTTAAGGGCCTCGTTAAAACATAAGTTCTGATTCACCAGTTCTGGAGGGAGACCCAAATTCTGCATTCCTAAAAGGCTCCTGGTGATGTTGAAACTGCTGCTCCAGACTATGTACATAGCAAAAATACAGAGAACAAGCTTGAAAAATTCTCCCAGAATACAGAGAAACAAAAAACTATACAAAGGAAGAAGAGGATAGGTAGAATGAATCCAGAATATATATCCAAGGTATTGTAGGTATGCTAGATGGAAAAAAATAAGATTAAAAGCAATAATCAAATAAAACTTGTCTCAAATTTAGAACAGTCGATAAAAAGACAGTATTCCAGTTTATAAATTTCTGAGTTTCATTGTGAAAACATAAACATGCACATGTGCATGCATGAGCACACACGCACGTGCAACCCCCCCCCCCCCCGCCCCCGATCCAGGCAATAACATAACTGCTACAAAGGGAAACAGGGAGGGAAAAGGAAGGAAAGAAGCAAAAGGCTAGTCTCAGAATTCCCCACTGTAAATGTAAGGAACAAATGTAAGGAACACTGTAAATGTATCAAATTACACACAGATTTTAGAGAAAAAAGTTGTATCCAAAGAATATGACACCCAGTCAATTAACTGTGCATGTCCCAAAGCAGCAGAACAATATTTTCAGATGTGAATATGTTTAGCAAATAATATGACATATCCACACTTCCTGAGAATGCTACTTAAAGAAATTCTGCCTTCAGGGTATAATCAAAATTAAGAACTGATTAATAGAAAAGTCACAGTATTAAAGGACTGGTAGTGAGCACCAATGCAACTCAATGCTGCTTACAAATGACAAATCTAAAAGAAAATGCGGTATAAACTAACAGGATGAATAAAGCTCTACCAGGCAAAAGTAGAAAAAAAAGAAGGGGAAGGTGGTATTGTACATACAAAACATAAAGGAATTCAAGGCAAAAATTATTAACTAGAAGAAAGGTAATTTCTGAGAGTTTTCTTTTCATTCTGTTTATGGTTTCCTTTGCTGTGCAAAAGCTTTTAAGTTTAATTAGGTTTCATCTGTTTATTTTTGTTTTTATTTTCATTATTCTAGGAGGTGGATCAAAAAAGATCTTGCTGTGGTTTATGTCAGAGAGTGTTCTCCCTATCCTTTCCTCTAAAAGTATTATAGTATTCAGCCTTACATTTAGGTCTTTAATCCATTTTGAGTTTATTTTTGTGTATGCTATCAGGGTGTGTTCTGATTTCATTCTTTCACACGTAGCTGTCCAGTTTTCCCAGCACCACTTATTGAAAAGACTATCTTTTCTCCACTGTATATTCTTGCCTCCTTTGTCATATATTAGGTGAAGATCAGTGTGTGGGTTTATCCCTAGACTTTCCATCCTGTTCCATTGATCTATATTTGTTTTTGAGCTAGTATCGTACTGTTTTGATGACTGCAACTTCGTAGTATAGTAGAAAGTCAGGAAGCCTGATTCCTCCAGCTCCATTTTCTTTCTCAAGAGTGCTTTGGCTATTCATGGTCTTTTGTGTTTCCACACAAATTGTAAAATTTTTTGTTCTAATTCTGTGAAAAATACCATTGCTGGTTTGAGAGGGATTGCATTTAATCTACAGGTTGCTTTGGATAGCATAGTCACTTTCACACTACTGATTCTTCCAATCAAAGAACATGGTATATCTCTCTATCTGTTTGTGTCACCTTTTATTTCTTTCATCAGTATCTTATAGTTTTCCAAGAGAAAATATCTGCAAATAAAGAAACTTACAAGGGATTAATCTCCAAAATATACAAACAGTTCATGCAGCTCAATAATAAAAAAACAAACAACCCAATCAAAAAATGGGCAGAACAACAAACACATGAAAAGATGCTCAACATCACTAATCATCAGAGAAATGCAAGTCAAAGCCACAATGAGGTATCACCTCACACCAATCAGAATGGCCATCATCACAAAGTCTGGAAACCACAAATGTTGGAGAGGGTGTGGAGAAAAGGGAACTCTCCTGCACTGTTGGTGGGACTGTAAGTTGGTACAGCCACTATGGAAAACAATTTGGAGGTTCCTTCAAAAACTACAAATAGAACTACCATATGATCCAGTAATCCCACTCCTGGGCATATACCCAAAGAAAACCATAATCCCAAAAGAAACTTATACCATAATGTTTATTGCAGCACTATTTACAATAGCCAGGACATGGAAGCAACCGAAATGCCCATCAACAAATGAATGGATACAGAAGATGTGGCATATATATACAATGGAATATTACTCAGCTATAAAAAGGGATGCGATGGAGCTATATGTAATGAGGTGGATAGAACTACAATCTGTCATACAGAGTGAAGTAAGTCAGAAAGAGAAGGACAAATATTGTATGCTAACTCACATTTACGGAATCTAAAAATGGTACTGATGAACTCAGTGACAAGAACAAGGACGCAGATACAGAGAATGGACTGGAGAACTCGAGGTACGGGAGGGGGCGGGGGGTGAAGGGGAAACTGAGACGAAGCGAGAGAGTAGCACAGACATATATATACTACCAACTGTAAAATAGTCAGTGGGAAGTTGTTGTATAACAAAGGGAGTCCAACTCGAGGATGGAAGATGCCTTAGAGGACTGGGGCAGGGAGGGTGGGGGGGACTCGAGGGGGGGGCGTCAAGGAAGGGAGGGAATACGGGGATATGTGTATAAAAACAGTTGATTGAACCTGGTGTACCCCCAAAAAAATAAAAAAATAAAAAATAAAAAAATGCTAAAAAAAAAAAAAAAAAAAAAAATGGGCAGAAGATCTAAACAGACATTTCTCCAAAGAAGACATACAGGTGGTCAAAAAGCACATGAAAAAAATGATCAACATCACTTATTATCAGAGAAATGCAAATCAAAACTACAATGAGATCACCTCATACTGGTCAGAATGGTCATCATCAAAGAGTCTACAAACAATAAATGCTGGAGTGGGTGTGGAGAAAAGGGAACCCTCCTACACTGTTGTTGGGAATGCAAAGTGGTACAGTTACTATGGAGAACAGTATAGAGGTTCCTTAAAAAACTAAAAATGGAGGTACCATATGATCCCAGCAATCCCATTCCTGGGCATATATGCAGAGAAAACCATAATTCGAAAAAAATACATGCACCCCAGTGTTCACTGCAGCACTATTTACAATAGCCAGGACATGGAAGCAACTTAAATATCCATCAACAGAGAAATGGATAAAGAAGATGTGGTACATATATACAATGGAATATTACTCAGCCATAAAAAAGAATGACAAATGCCATTTGCAGCAACATGGATGGACCTAGAGATTCTCATACCGAGTAAGTCAAAGACAAATATCATATGATATCACTTATATGTGGAATCTGAAAAAAGGCTACAAATGAACCTATCTACAAGACAGAAATACAGTTACAGATGTAGAAAATAAATTTATGATTACTTGTGTGTAAAGGAGGAGGCATAAATTGGGAGACTGGGATTGACATATACACACTACTATATATAAAATAGATAACTAATAAGGACCATACCATATAGCACAAGGAACTCTACTCAATACCCTATAACGGCCTATAAGAGAAAAGAATCTAAAAAAGAGTGGATATATCACTTGCTGTACACCTGAAACTAACACAACATTGTGAATCAATTATATCCCCCAATAAAAATTTTTTAAAAAAGGAAAAAGGTCACTTAACACTGAAAAAAATTACAACGCAGATTTATTTCCATATTAGAAGGCAGACTAATTACTTATAAATAACTCCTTCCCCTCCTGAAAGCCCACTGAACTAACACTTTTTAAAAAACACAAAAGAAAAGAAAAGCAGAAAATAACTGGAAAACAATAGAATAAAAACCTTCAAACCTGAAGATACCTGTCTTTAGGTTAAAAGAATCCAGGAATGTTCACCAGGAGAAATTATTTTAAGTCTAGAATTCTATACCTAGCAAAATATCAGTCAAGCATTAGGTCAAAACAAAGACATTTTAAGAAAGCAAGGACTGAGAAAGTCTATCTTTTCTGGAAAAAAGAATCACCTGAATATGAACTGGAGGGAAAGAATGGGATAAAAAGAGAGGAATATACAGGATCTAAGGAACAGTGGAAAAAATCAAGAAGTGAAAATAAGAAAAATTCCAGGATGCTAGGTATAGACAGACCTAAAAAATATGTCAACACCTACTAAAGCATTCAATAAATACTTTGACTAAGAGTTGCAAGATATTGGTATATGGTAGAGAGGCATGTGTTTCTCTCATTAAGAAAAAAGACAGGGACTTCCCTGGTGGCGCAGTGGTTAAGAATCTGCCTGCCAATGTAGGGGACATGGGTTTGATCCCTGGTCCAGGAAGATCCCACATGCCGTGGAGCAACTAAGCCCGTGTGCCACAACTACTGAGCCTGTGCTCTAGAGCCCGTGACTCACAACTACTGAGCGAGCCTGTGTGCTGCAACTACTGAAACCCATGCACCTAGAGCCCGTGCTCCACAGGAGAAGCCACTGCAATGAGAAGCCTGTGTACCACAACTGCACCATGTGCATAAAGGACCATGAAATACACAAACATTTTAAAACCAAATTAATAGACTTAAATATTTTTATTACTAACCAAGAATTTTGTCTAAATGAACTACTCCATCAACCTAAGAACCTAGAAAGAAAGAAAAAACAAATTCCAAGGAACACAGGGAGAATAAAATAACAATCTAAGCAGAAAACTAATTTTTTTAAAACAATAAAATAAATGCATGGATAGATAGGTGGGTAAATAGATAAGTAGAAGGGGTGATTACTTCAGAAAAAAAGCTTTTGAATTGACAAAATTCTGACTAATCTAAATTAAAAAGAAACAAAATTAGAAAGCAAGTAGAAAATAAAAGAATTCACCATTTACAAAGTGCCATACGCTGTCTCAAACATTTGACATAGATCATTTCTTTCCATTGTATTTACCAACCAATAAGTACACGTCTTAAGAATTAAAGAGAATTCTACACTTAGTTACATTTTAACAACTTTAGAAATCTCAATAATACAAACAATTTTCTAGAAATGTGAATTAATAAAATTGGTTCAATGGAGTAAGAAAGCTAAATATCCATGGAAGACACTGCAAATGATATCAAGAGATAATTTGGAAAACTGGTTCTAGGCCCACACAATCCTATGGGCAGGGCCTTGAAAGTTTTCAAGAAAATGATTAACATCCATATTGTATAATCTCTTCCACAGCACATTAAATTATGAAAAGCTATCCCAATTCACTTTACGAAGTTAACATAACTCTAATGCCAAAATATGAAAATGACTAGTATATTCCAAAGACGGTTCTGTGGAAATTAGTATACTTTCTAAGCAGGAAAGTCTATTGGGAACTAGTTTGGAAAACACTCTCTCAAAAATTTACAGCATATATTAGCATATTAAATCTCTGAGAGGCCAGAAGCAAAGAAATTTGTTTAAATGTTTTAATCTTTCTCAAATGTGTTTGACCATGGAACCTTTTTTTTTCCCTCATAATATTCATTTTTAGAAAACACTTCAATTAATGATACTCTAGACATGATTCATTTATGGATACAGTTGTGAAAATCCTAAATGAGGAACCAGTGAAATTAAGTCAAGTATATTAAAACAATAAGCCAGCACAATCAAGTAGGGATTGCCTCAGGAATACAAGGATTATTTAATATTAGCAAGTATATTAATATATTACATCACTAGGTCAAATGAGAAAGAGCCATAATTATAAAAAAGAGCAAAAAATCATTTAATAAAATTCAACATCTTTTTTTCTGATTTTTAAGCTTCCAAGTGAACTAGGAAGCAAAGTATATTTCTTAATCTTTCTTAGACCAATTGCCAAATCCCTTTTAGCAGCAAATTACTAAAGTTGCTCTCATTAAAATCAGGAAGAAGGTAAGGATATCCAGGATCACTACTAACATTCAAGAAAAGAAAAAACACATAAATATTTGAAAATAGGAGTGTGCTCTCACTTCAGCAGCCCATATACTAAAATTGAAAACAGGATAGAAATTACAATTATTTGCACAAGATGATTGTTTTTCTAGAAAAATAAGAGAACCAAAAAACCAATGAAACTAATAACACTCAACAAACTAAGTATAAAATATATATTCAGGATTCAGTTTACTACATACTAGCAATAACCAATTAGAAAATGTAATGAGGGCAAGATCTAATTCACAATAGCCATAGACTATAAATTACTTAAGTAAAACCCTGAGAGATGGAACAGAGGAGAAAATTAAACAAACATGTTTTGGAGGGTAGACTAAATAATGGAAAATGTCAATTATTCCCAAGTAAATTTATTTTCGGCATAATGCCAAGACTGAGTATGGCAAACATTGCGCATGAAGATAGTTATGGTTAAAAAAAAAAAGAAAAAAAGAAAAAAGAAAAGCAGTGGAAATGTACCCAAACTAGATATTAAATTATATTATAATCTTTTCATAATTAAAACAGTATACTACCAGTACAAGAATCAATACACAGATCAGTGCAACAAAAACAAACAGGCCTGAGATAGACTTGTATATATTATAACTTAATATATGACAAAGTACACATCACAAGCCCATATGGAAAAAATGGATTACTCTATAAGTGATTTGTGTAAAACTGGCCAAGTATTCTGGAAGAAAGAAAATCAACATACGGTCTCACTTCAAACCATACAAAAATGGACTTCAAATAAATTTTAGATTTAAATGAAAATATATTTTTGAAGCCGAATAGATAATATTTGCCAAATTTTAGAGAGAGAATTTTCTAGACCTAATAGCCATTGGAAGGACTCAAAGGATAAAATGATGAAATGACATGGGATCATGAAACTTGACCCTCAAAACCTTTAATGAAATGAACAAAAAAAATTAATGACCAGCCAGAAATACACCAGCAACACCCAGAAAAAGGAAGGGGTAAAACTTCACGCTAAGGAAGGCATGTAACCTCATAAACTGGTGTCTGAGAAGTGAGAATCAGGGAATGGGAAAAGATCTCAAGAAAAAGTAAAAACAGCTGTCCTGCAGAAGCAGTTCCAGTGGAAGAAGATGAAGGAATAAAATTCAGAAAAATCTCCCCGATATTACCTAATACTGCCAAGTTGGGAGTAAAGTTCTTTGCCTGCCACTCACTCATTTAACTTGCTAATACACATGATACATTTATTCTATTCCAAGTACTATTTTTTCACTCCAGAGAGCACCAATCTGAATGAATTATCCTTTCTAAAGGTAACAATTTTGAAAAAAATATTATCTCTTTGTAAGTCAAGCATTATATGTTCTCTGTAAAAACTTTGTAACATTAAGATAAATCAAAAGAGGCCTTCCCTGGCAGTACAGTGGTTAGGACTCCACACTTCCACTTCAGGGGGCACAAGTTCCATCCCCAGTCAGGAAACTATGATCCCATGTGCCACAGAGCACGACCAAAAGAATAAAAACAAAAACAAACAAACAAAACACACACACACAAGAAGAAGAAGAAAATAAGATAAATCAAGAGAAAAAACTTCTTAGTGTGTAACTTCCCATAATTGTTTGGTCCATGTACACATAAATATACACATTTTACAAAAATTAATCATAATCTACCTATGGCTTCATGGACAGCTTTTTTAATATATCATGTACCTTTTCAATAAATATAACTCTAAATCATTATTTAAGTGCCTGTGTAAACATTCCCTTGTATACATGAATCTCTTTGTTTGATCAGTTCCCTATTTTTTGGACCTTTAGATTGATTCCAAATAAATATCTTTATACAAACAACTTGGTACACTTCTCAGATTATTCCATTAAGAAAAATCCTTACAAGTGCAATTGGTAAGAAAAATGTAAACACCTTCAAGGTGTTTAACACACACTGCAAAACCACACTCTAGACTGTATAATTTATACTCTGTCCTCACCAACAGTGTAAATGCCTTTCCCTCACATCCAAGCCAACCCGTAGTACTAAGATGCTTTCTTGGCTACTGTGCCCTTCCATTTCCCTCATTCTCAAGCTCTTTACCAGAACTGAACTAAGCCTCTTTCCTGAGTTTCACACTGGCAGCAAAGCACCCCTTCCAAGATGTAGGCTTCCTCCCTTTCCCTTCCACTCCTAGAAGGTCTGTGTTGCTTACTGACAAATCATCTCAGCAATTTTCAGATCAGAATGAAAGATTATGAATTTCTGAGTTCTGATCCTTACTGAATGAGATACCCAAGTACTGGCCCTAATCCAGATTTGAGACAGACACAAGTCTATTAAACTAAAAAGGTAGCTCCAAGCTTTTCAAATAGTCATCACCACACCACGCTCAATATACAAATTTTTCTTGACTGCTCTTTGACAGAGCTGATCTATTTCCCAGAGCAAGGAGAGACAGATCACTTGGCCAGCCTACTATCCCTAAGTGGGTACGTATATGATCCAGTGTTCCAGGTACCAAAGAGTAAGGTAAGAAGGATAAATCTCTTGAAGAACAAATATCTTAGTCAAAAGAAAAATTTCGTTTAACATCAATTATTGAACATCACATTGTGCCAGACCCCATGGAGGCACTTAGGTATAAAGCAGAAAGAAACATAACATAGCAAGAAAGACAGAAACAGAATAATAATAATAATAATAACAACAATAATTAGTGTTCAATACAAATTATAAAAAAGTATAGACAAATATCCCAAGTAACATGGAAAATATACAGGAGAGAGTACTTCAATGGATCTGTAGGTGTCAGAGAAGGCTTCACAGAGAAGGTAACAAATCCACTGACTCTTGAACTGTTGCAGAAATTGGTCCATCGAGAAACCAAGCACCACACTCAGGGGGTTGGAGAACTCAGGTTTACTAAGCCGGAGGCCCCAGACGAGCTAATGCTCCAAAATTCTGGGCCTCAAACTCAGGGTGAGCTTTACTTTTATAATGCACGTTTACAGAGCATGGAAGTTTCCAAACAGAAACTTACAAGAGCAGGTACAGAACATTCCATTTTTTAGCAAAACATCTTAAAGTTACATTGAATTGTTAGGTCATCCTGTTTTTCTGTTTTTCATGGTGCAGCAAGCATATTTCACAAAAGCAAAACAAGCATGGAGTTGTTTTTAGCTGAGTGTAAGTTTCTAACTTTCCTCTTCAGAACAATGAGTAGGAGTTCTTCAAGAAGAGAAGCTTCAGAAACGCATTCCAGAAAGAAAAAAACCATGGGGACACAAGGCCCTGACACTTCACAGAGAACTCTGGTGCTGCACAAACTGAATCAAGATAGTTTATGGTTTAAGCCATAGAATGGCAATCTGTCACAACAAATCTTTTCTGTAAAGTACAAGTAACATAAAGGATATTCTTGGGGACTTCCCTGGTGGCAGAGTGGTTAAGAATCCACCTGCCAATGCAGGGGACACGGGTTTGATCCCCGTACCGGGAAGATCCTACATGCTATGGAGCAATTAAGCCTATGTGCCACAACTACTGAGCTCACACACCACAACTACTAAAGCCCTCGCACTCTAGGGCCTGCATGCCACAATTACTGAGCCCACGTTCTGCAACTACTGAAGCCTGCATGCCTAGAGCCCATGCTCCGAAACAAGAGAAACTACCACACTGAAAAGCTCGTACACCACAACAAAGAGTAGCCCCTGCTCGCCACAACTAGAGAAAGCCCACATGTAGCAACAAAGACCCAACGCAGCCAAAATTAAAAAAAAAAAAATTTAAGTACATAGAATATTCTTAATTTTAAGTTATTCTTGCATAAAAATGTCTTTGGTACTTTTTTCTTCCAGTTTTATTGAAATAATTGACGTAAAAGCACTGTATAAGTTTAAGCATGACACTACACATACCATGAAATGATTACCACAATAAGTTTAGTAAAAATCCATCATCTAATATAGATACAAAAGAAAAGAAAAAGAAAAAATATTTTTCCTTGTGATGAGAACACAGAATTTACTCTTACCACTTTCACATATGGCATACAGCAGTGTTAATTATATTGATTATGTACCTTACATCTCTAGCACTTATTTATGTTATAACTGGATGTTTGCACCTTTCGCCAGTTTTCATCCAATTCCTTCTCCTCCTACCCTCTACCTCTGGTAATCACAGATCTGATCTCTTTCTATGAGTTTGTTTGTTTATTTGTTGACATTTAATTGACCTCAACGCTATGTTAGTTCCTGGTGCACAACAGTGCTTCAATATTTCTATACATTTCAGAATGATCACCGCAATAAATCTAGTTACCATCCATCACCATACAAAGATACTACATAGTTATTAACTATACTCCCCATGCTGTACATGTAATCCCCATGACTCATTTATTTTGTAACTGGATTTTTTTTTTTAATTTTTACTTTACATTAGAATATAGTTGATTTATGTTGTGTTAGTTTCAGATGTACAGCAAAGTGATTTAGTTATACATACACATATATCTATTCTTTTTCAGATTCTTTTCCCATATAGGTTATTACAGAGTATTGAATAGAGTCCCCTCTGCTATGCAGTAGATCCTTGTTGATTATCTATTTTATATATAGTATATATATACGTTAATCACCCACACCTTTCCCCTTTGGTAACCATAAGTTTGTTTTCTGTGAGCCTGTTTCTGTTTTATAACTAAGTTCATTTATATCATGTTTTAGATTCCACATATGAGTGATATCATATGATATCTGTCTTTCTCTGACTTACTTCAATCAGTATGATAATCTCTAGGTCCATCCATATTGCTGCAAATGGCATTATTTCATTCTTTTTTATGGCTGAGTAATATTCCATTGTATATATGTACCACATCTTCTTTATCCATTCCTCTGTTGATGGACATTTAGATTGCTTCCATGTCCTGTCTATTGTAAATAACACTGCAATGAACACTGGGGTGCATGTATCCTTTCGGATTATGGTTCTCTCTAGATATATGCCCAGGAGTGGGATTGCTGGATCATATAGTAATTCTGTTTTCAGTTTTTTAAGGAATCTCCATACTGTTCTCCATAGTGGTTGTACCAATTTACATTCCCACCAATGTAGGAGGGTTCCCTTTTCTCCACATCCTCTCCAGTATTTATTGTTCGTAGACCTTTTGATGATGGCCATTCTGACCAGTGTGAGGTGATACCTCACTGTAGTTTTGATTTGCATTTCTCTAATAATTAACAATGTTGAGCAACTTTTCATGTGCTTTTTGGTCATCTGTATGTCTTCTTTGAAGAAATGTCTATTTAGATCTTCTGCCCACTTTTTGATTGAATTGTTTGTTTTTTTGATATTGAGATGATGAGCTGTTTGTATATTTTGGAGATTAGTCCCTTATCAGCTGCATTGTTTGCAAATATTTTCTCCCATTCTGTGGGCTGTCTTTTCATTTCATTTATGGTTTCCTTTGCTGTGCAAAAGTTTTTTAGTTTAATTAGGTCCCATTTGTTTATTTCTGTTTTTATTTTCATTACTCTAGGAAGTAGATCCAAAAAGATAAGTAGATCCAAAAAGATATTGCTGTGATTTACGTCAAAGAGTGTTCTGCCTGTTTTCCTCTGAGAGTTTCATAGCATCCAGTTTTACATTTAGCTCTTTAATCCACTTTGAGTTTACTTTTGTGGATGGTGTTAGATAATGTTCTAATTTCATTCTTTTACATGGAGCTGTCCAGTTTTCCCAGCACCACTTATTGAAGAGACTGTCTTTTCTCCATTGTCTATCCTTGCCTCCTCTGTCATTGATTAATTGACCATAGGTACATGCATTTATATATTTCTGGACTTTCTATCCTGTTCCATTGATCTGTAAGTCTGTCTCTGTGCCAGGACCATACTGTTTTGTTTTTTGTTTTGTTTTGTTTACATTTATTTCATCATATTTATTTATTTTTTAAGCTTTTTATTGGAATATAATTGCTTTACACTCTTGTACCAGCTTTTGAGGTATACCAAAGTCAACCAGCTGTGTTTATACACATATCCCCATATCCCCTCCCTCCCGCGACTCCCCCCCCACCCTCCCCATCCCAGCCCTCTAAGGCATCACCCATCATCGAGTTGATCTCCCTTTGTTATACAGCAACTTCCCACTAGCTATCTATTTTACAGTTGGTAGTGTAAATATGTCTATGCTACTCCCTCACTTCGTCCCAACCTTTGCCTCCCCGCCCCCCCCAACCTCGTGTCCTCCAGTCATACCGTTTTGATTACTGTAGCTTTACAGTATAGTCTGAAGTCAGAGAGCCTAATTCCTCCAGCTCCATTTTTCCTTCTTAAGATTGCTTTGACTGTTCAGGGTCTTTTGTGGAAGTTAATTTTCCTCATGTAGTCTTTTGTACTTGTTTTCAATTTTCTAACAGCAACAAGTAGCAAAGAGTAAAAATAATCACACAAAAATATTAAATCAAAAAAATCAAAAAGACAAACTAAATCCAGTGCTTGCTTTTTTTTATTAATAAATGCTTATGGTTTAATGTTTTAGCATATTTTCTATGAATAAGATTGTCTCTGGGTCCAATGATGGAGTAAAACATAAAACTATTTCATAAAAAAAAAAAACAGAAACATGATGACTAACTAGGTAATCAGCTACCTCCACTAGTTTGAGAAACAAAGGATTCCTGGATGGATGGATGGATGGATGGATGGATGGATGGATGGATGGATGTGAAATTTTGGGAGATAAAACTGCAAAGATAAGGTATGATGCAGTACTTGAAAAGTTCTAGTAAGCCATACTGAGAAATTAAGTGTTTTATAACATAAAGAAATAACATATCAACTGTGTGAAGGACTTCTTTGTGTTTGTTATTTTACAGACTAAAACAAAACCCTCGGATAATAGCATAAAGGATGGGTTTGCATGAGAAGAGATTGAAGGTTACTGCAGTTATGCAAGAAAGAAACAGGACCAAAGCAGATAATAAGTTGGGAGAGACAGACATAAATAATGAAACTAATATAGTCATCACATACTAATTAGTTGATTTGTGGCAAATTTAAAACAGCTAGAGTCTCTGACATGAAAGAAGAGCAACCAGTTATGGTCAACAGGTACATAAAAAAGTGCTCAACATCACTAATCATCAGGAAAATGCAAATCAAAACCAAAACGAGATATCACCTCACACTTGTTAGGATGGCTATTATCACAAAAGACAAAGATAACTAATGTTATCAAGGATGTGTAGAAAAGAGAATCTTCATACACTGTTGGTGGGAATGTAAACTGATGAAGCCACCATGGAAAACAGTATGCAGTTTCCTCAAAAAACTAAAAATAGAACTACCATATGATCCAGCAATTCCACTTCTGGGTTTTTATCTGAAAGAACTGAAATCAGGATCTCAAAGAGATATCTACATTCCCATGTTCACTGCAGCATTTTTCACAATAGCCAAGATATGGAAAAATGTAAATGTTCATGGATAAAGAAAAGGTAGTATTTACAGTCAAAAGGAAATCCTGCCATTTACAACAATATAAATAAACCTGGAGGACATTACACTAAGTGAAATAAGCCAGACAGAAGAATGAATACATGATACTACTTATATGAGGAAATTAAAATAGTCAAACTCATTGAAGCAGAGAGTAGAATGGTGGTTACCAGGGGCTGGGAGGAGGGGGAAATGGGGCAATGTTGGTTCAAGAAGACAAAGTTTCAGTTATGCAAGATGAGTAAGTCCTAGAGATCTACTGCAAAGCATAGTGCCTATAGTTAACAATACTGTATTATATACTTATAAATTTGTTGAGAGTGTAGATCTAAGTGTTCATATCACAAGGAAGGGAGGGGAGGGGGGAGGAAGGAAGAAAGGAAGGAAGGAAGGGAAAAAAGGAGGGAGGAAGAGGAATCTTTTGGGGGTGATGGATACGTTTATGGCATTGACTGTGGTGATGGTCTCATAAATGTATGCTTACCTCCAAGCCTACCAATTTGCATACATTAAATATGTTCAGCTTTTGTATGTCAAAAAAAAAGTTTTATACACAAAAAAAGAAGAGTAAAGAAATTTCTGCCAAAATTAAATCCATAATTGCTATCTTTGTCTTTCTCACTCAGAAAATCATAGGACATCAAAGGTAGAAGGAACCTCACTCTGAGGTGCTTAAACTTCAGTGCACATACTTCGTCAGCCAGTTAAAAGGAAGATACCTGAGTTCCATCCCTAGAGGTTCCAATCCTGTAGGCCAGGAATCTCGACTTTTAACAAGCCCCCCTAGTAATTCTGATACATGTGATCCAAGGAGCATATTCCGACAATCACTGATCTGGGACAAGCCCCTCAACTATCAGATGAGAAAGCTGAGACCATCGACAATAAAAGTCATGAATCTAATCTCAGGAAGTTTCAGAATTCAAACTTAGGTTCCCAATTCCTAGTAATCTTTATACTACACATCTCTGACTGCCCCAAACAACCCAAAGTCAGTGTGAGCCAACTAGATGAAACCAGAACAATCTACAAGAGATACAGAGTCAAATTCAGAAAGCAAGAATTTTTGAGAGGTGGCTTTGGTTTCATGCATGCAGGTGACAGCACATTCACCTCAGTGGTAGGCCCTTCTCAAAGTGTGTTCACATTCTAGTAGGCTGTTAATAGCCATTCTTCTTTCCATGCCTTGGGCAGCACTTGCTTGGCCCATTCCAACAACGAGCTCAGCAAATTGCAAATACCTCAAACCCCAGGTATCAGCCATGTCATATACTTAAACTCTAAGCTTCAGAAACTGGTGAGAAGTATTCTGGAACACAAAGTTTTATTGTTAGAGCTGTGGGGCTCAAAGATGCTAAACCTGCCGTTAACTTCTTTGCAATGTACAATCTCCTTATGCAATGTACAACCTCAATTTCTTCACATATCAAAAGGCCATAATGAGACCTTTCCTACATACCTCAGAGACATGCTGTAGGAAGCAGGTAGTTGTGAAATTGCTTTTACAAGTTTTAAAAGGATTATATGATAAAGTAAAATCCTGTCTCATCTACTTCAGGTGTCACTACTTTGAGAGGTACAGGTACAAGGAGAAGCAAAGATCAATAGACGCATCTGGAAGAAATCTGCTTTTGGCTGGGCTTTAAAACAAGAAGTGGTTACTGATGGAATGACAGTGAGGATAAGAAACTACGGTGGACAGAAGCAGAGACTACAGGGTGGACAGCCTGATAAGACTGCTGACAGAAATTATTTTTTTTATTCTTATGGGCTCTTGGCCGTCACAAGGTAGAATGTACCAAGAAAGTAAGACACAGATGATAAATTGTTTTTTCCCAATTCTGGTGGCTTACTGAAAGCTATCTATAAAATAATACTTCATTTTTAAAACACTGTGTTTAAAATTAGGCATGGCTTGACTGTTAAAGCTTTTAATGTGAAGACGTGTGTTGATATTACAAGGAGTCTCTCAGCTTTTGCATCTCTTGGCTCTGGCATTTCAGATTAACAAACCTTACGCTGCACTCATGTTTTCACTCTATAAACTATATGACTTGTTTTTCTCCTATCTAAACAGGCCAAGTCAACTTTCATCAAGTCATCATCAAATAGCATTTTATTAAGCCAACACCTGTGCACATCATATAACACTGCAGTGAGTTAAAGAGCATGAGTGAAAAAAGGACAAGTTCACACTGCAGCTACTTTCAAAAAGTAGGGAGAGCTTTGAAAGGCATACACTTGTTAAGCTTTGGCACAGTTTCAATAAGATGATGGGAACTGAACTGGACCTTACTGGTCATCTAACTCAAGCATCTGTTCTAAAGTACAACTTCCAACTCAAAGTAAAGCTCCCACTGCCCATTGCCTTAATTTATGACTACCTTCTCTTTGCTTGGAAATGTCCAAAAATGGGATGCTCACCACCCCAAACAATAGGTCATTACTTTCGATCAATTTTAATTAAAAGAAAGTTCTTTTATTTGCTGTTTACCTGTTCACCTCCCTTAAATATAACTTAGTGAAAAAAGCAAGCATTTCAGAGTCATACAGGATTGAGTACAATCCCCAATTCTGCCATTTACCAGTTGTTTGACCTTGAGCATTTTCTTCAAGCTCTCTGATCCTTGGCTTTCTCACCTATAAAATGAAAATGATAATCCCCTACCTTAGTGGTTATGTTGTATGAAGTAAATTATATGTGCAAAGTGCTTAGTAATTTACATGGCTCTTAGCTGCTCAATGAACAAAGTATTATTCTACTCATTTGTTCTAGCTCTGTCACTTGCTGCTAATGTTTTAATTCCTCTCATATGCACATGAGAGTTGTTTAAACATATGATGATGGTGAACTTCTCCTTTCGTAGCACTGGTCTTTAACCATCCTCAATTCCTGCATTGTGTTCTGTTGCCATTTAATCTCAAGTCATTACTCTGCTGGGGTCATAGGGATAGTCGAACATAATGGGCTGCAGATAGGTGACTGGGTTAGTCAGTGACTTGGAACATCTTTCAACCAAAGAATGTGATACAATCCAGATCAACAATTCAGTTCAAACCATTACAAGATGGAAGAAATAAACCCAAATACAGGTATACCTCATTTTATTGTGCTTCACTTTACTGCATCTCGCAGATATTACATTTTTAAAAACTGAAGGTTTGTGGGAACACTGCATCAAGTAAACTCTATCAGTGCCATTTTTCCAATTGCATTTACTCACTTCATGTTTCTGTGTCACATTTTGGTAATTCTCATAACATTTCAAACTTTTCAATTATTATTTCTTATGGTGATCTGTAATTAATGACCTTTGATGCTATTGTTATCATTGTTTTGGGGCACCACAAACTGCACCCACTTAAGATGGCAAACAATAAATGCTGTGTATGTTCTGACAGCTCCAGACTCTCTCCCTCTCCTTGGGCCTTCTTATTCCCTAAAGCACAACAATATTGAAATTAGGCAAATTTATAGCCCTACAATGGCTTCTAAGCACTTGTTCAAGTAAAACGAAGATTTGCACATCTCTCACTATAAATCAAAAGCTAGAAATGATTATTATGCTTAGTGAGGAAAGCATGTCAAAAGCAAAGAGAGGTCAAAAGCTAGGCCTCTTGTGCCAAACAGTTAGCCAAACTGTGAAAGCAAAGGAAAAGTTCTTAAAGGAATGAAAGTGCTACTCAGGTGAACACACGAATGATAAGAAAGCAAAACAGCCTTATTGCTGATATGGAGAAAGTTCAATGATCTAGACAGATCATCAAACCAGCCACATCATTCACTTAAGCCACAGCCTAATCCAGAGCAAGGCCCTAACTCTCTTCAATTCTATGAAGGCTGAGAGAGGTGTGCAAGCTGCAGAAGGAAACTTTGAAGTAGCAGAAGTTGGTTCTTGAGCTTTATGGAAAGAAGCCATCTTCATAACATAAAAGTACAACATGAAGCAGCAAGTGCTAGTGTAGAAGCTGCAGAAATTATCCAGAAGATCCAGCTAAAATCATTCATGAAGGTAGCTACACTAAACAACAGATTTTCAGTGTAGATGAAACAGCCTTCTATTGGAAGAAGATGCCATCTGGGACTTGTAGAGCTAGAGAAGAGAAGTTTAAAAGCTTCAAAGGGCAGGCTGACTCTCTTGTTAGGGGCTTATGAAGCTGGTGACTTGAAGTTGAATGAAGTTTAAATGACCATTTCAAAAATCCTAGGGCACTTAAGAATTATGCTAAACCTACACTGCCTGTGCTCTATAAATGGAACAATAAAGCCTGTTGCTCCACAACGAGAGAAGCCACGCACCCAAATGAGGAGCCTGCACGCCACAACAAAGAGTAGCCCCTGCTCCCCACAATTAGAGAAAGCCTGTGTACAGCAACGAAGACCCAACAAGACCAATAAGTAAATAAATAAATAAATTTTTAAGAAAACAAAAATAAATAAAAATTAAAAAAATAAAGAAAATATATAGAACTGAATGATAACAAAAATACTACTGATCAAAACACATGAAATGCAGCTAAAGACAGATTCATAACTTTGGAATAGTCTAGAGTGTACTTAAATGAGATTTTAGAAAGCAGAAACCATAAAGGAAAAGATCAGTTAATTTACTATATTAAAATTAATATCTTGATACATAAAAAGACCATAGAATGACTGAGGAGAAAAAAAAAGCCACAAACTGGGAGAAAATATTAGCAATACAAATACAATTAAAGCATCAGGACCTAAAATACAGAAAAATCTCAAAGAAACGAAGAGGAAAAGATGAACACTCCAACAGAAAAATGGCAAAAGTCACTTCATAGAAAGGGAAACAGGTATGGTGAATTAAAAAATTAGAAGATGTTCACCTTCATTAGGAACCAGAAAACTGTAAATTTAACTCACAAGATACCATTTACACCATAATACTGGCAAAAACACAAAAGTCTAATAGTAAGTATGGGAGATAACATGGAACAAAAGAATTCCTGCACTCTGGAAAACAATTTGGAACTATATGGTAAATTTGAACATGCACATACCTATGACCTGGCAATTCTACAACCACATGAGCTGGTATGAGGGGCGGGCAGGCTGATGGTGAAAGTACGCTAAGTTCACAAAGCTAAGCTGGTAATATTGTCATCACCACCTCAAGGCCCATGGAATTCTCCCAAGTTTATCAAAAGTTTGCCAAAGAAACAGGCTCTTAAAGGATACATTCTAAAATGTTCACATGAAAACAGAAGCTGGAACACTTAGTCATACCTACACGAGGTCCTAAAACCTTGAGAAGGCTCCTAAAGCTCCCAAGCTGCTAGAAACAACAGGTTGAGCCATACATTTACAGGTTCAGCTGAAATTTATTGAAGGCTTGCTATATACTCCAGGCCCGGGGCTGGTACTATAGACACAAAGGTAATGAACAAGAGAGAGTGTGCTTTTTTCTCATGAAGCTTACATTGGTCAATCTAGACAATACACTAAAATTACACAAATAATCATATAGATAAAATTGTGATACGTGCTATGAAGGAGACATAGTGTACTATGGAAACATACCGTACATATAGAATGGAAACCCAAGACCAAGGAAGCTAGAGAAGGCATCCCTAAGGAAGTCATGTTTAACTGGAATGGCAAAAAAGAAGTTAGCCAGGCAGAGAGAGAGGGCAGCAAGCACTGCAGGTAAAAGCTGGAAGCTGTGTGAAAATTCTCATATAGAAAGAGAGATGCATAGCAAAATAAAGAGGGAAGGAATAGTAGATAGGTAGGAGCCAGATATCAAAGGGCCTTTTAAGCCACCATAGGATTTTGGACTCTATCCTAAAAGTATGAGAGGTTGTTAGAAGATTTTAAGAGGGAGAGAGGCCTGCTCTGACTTGCCTTTTCCAACACAGGTTGCAGCATGGAGAATGGACTAGAGGACATTCAAAGTGGATGTGGGGAACCAGTTAGAGGCCACTGCATTAATCCAGGTGGTAGTAATCTCTCTAAACAGATGATAGCAGAGATCGAGAGCTGTGGTCTGATTCTAGATGTGCTTTGAAGGTAGAGTCAACAGAAGTCAGTGAAAGAAGGGACTGGAGAAGATGGGGCAAGGTGTGAAGGAAAAAAAGTATCACAAATAACTCCCATTTTGGCATGGACAATTAAGCAGTGTTGAAGAGGAAAATTAGAAACTTGCACTCAGCTAAAAATAACTCCATGCTCCTCCTGCTTTTGTAAAATATGCTTGCTGTGCCAAGAAAAACAAAAAAACAGGATGACCTAGCAATCCAATGTAACCATAAGATGTTTTGCTAAAAATGGAATGTTCTGCACCTGCTCTTGTAAGTTTCTGTTTGGAAACTTCTGTGCTCTGTAAACCAAGTAACCAGTCTACCCATGCTAACATGTGCACTGACCCCTATAAAAGTAAAGCTCAACCTGAGCTCAGGGCCCAGAAATTTGGAGCCTTGGTGCTTGGTTTCTAGATGGACTGATTTGTGCAACAGTGTTACTGAACCAGTACCTCTGCATACAACCATGTGCATTGTAATTAGTACCTCTTAGAGGTACACAGTGTCCTACATGTAAAAACATATAGAGCAAGCCTGTCAGTGACAATTACTGAACTGGAGATCACCAGAGAAGACTTGGGGAGAAAAATCATCAATTTATATTTAAACATTTTCCACAAAGAATACAGTTTTAACTAAACCTAAACCTAAGCTCACAATTCTATACTCTTCTCACTCAAATTTTCTAAGTCTATGAATAATACAGTCACTAGCTACATTTAGCTACTGAACACTTGATATGTGGCTACTGCAAACTGAGATATGCTATAACTGTAAACTACATTCAAATACATTTCAAAGACTAAGTACAGAGGGAAAAAAGAGTATAAGATACCTCATTAATTATTTATATCAATTACAGGTTGAAATAATATTTTTACATTGGATTAAATAAAACATATTACTAAAAATGTATTTCACCTCTTTTTATTTTCTTTTAAGTGTGGCTACTACGAAATTCAAAATTAGGTATGGAGCTCACATACTATTTCTATTGAACCAGGCTGTTCTAAGAACCATCTGCACCACGTATTCCTTATTATCCATGACTTCAGTAAGTAACGATGGGTTGAAAAAGTTCATTGTTAAAACTGGTGAAAGGGATACCCAGGTGGTGGGAGAGAAAGCGTGGTCCCTACTGCACAAAGGCACATCTGAGGCTTGGCAGCATCACCGCCCAAATCACCTTACTGCCAGGGCAGGGCTAGGGACGAGGGAGCCTGGGTCCCCCCCCTTGTCGCCTGCTGCTGACAGACTGGCGCAGGGATCAGTGACATTTGAGGATGTGGCCCTGACCTTCACTTCGAGTTCCTGGCATAGAAGACCTCACCCAAAAGACCCTGGAGCAGGAAGTGATGCTGCAGAGCTGAAGGACCTGCTTTGGCCAGAGGAAAAATATCTGTCAGAGGACATAATTAGGACCATGGAAGAAAGATGGGGGCGAAGTAGAAGGACGTAGAATGCATCCCTCTCCACAGATGCATTAGGAATACACCAAAAGACACAATAATTCCCACAGAGAACCAGCTGAACACCAGCAAATGACCTCGGTCACCAGAAAGGACTGCAAAGATCCCAACATAACAGGTAGGGAGACATCTGCGACTGTTCAAAGAGAGTGAAATGGCTGAGCTGAGGCAGACGGGAAAGAGTGAGAAACACACAGAGGGTCCGCACCATGGCTCAGCGTGCCCGGACTGAGATGTTGACTCGCAGCTGAACAGGGGGTCTGGGAGCGGGAGCGTGGGAACTGGAAAGCTGGTTCAGGGTGAGAAACATTGCTGGCGGTGCAGAGACAGACCAAGGGGAAAGGAGGGAAGAGGTCCACAGCGAGGAGTGCCTACCGCAGAGAGCTGCAAGACCATAGTGGCGGCTGGATACTACTGATTCACAAGCAGCGGGGAGGAGCTGCGGGTATAGCCTCTCTCTCAGAGCCTGCGACGGACAGAGGAAGGACCCCGGTGGGCCAAATTAAGGCACTCAGGGATAACAAAGGCCCCCGGGTGGGGCTGGCTTAGAGTGCCTGCAGCCGAGAGCCAAAAGCCCTGCAGAGTGGCCCAACTCTGAGACATTCTGTTTACACCTGAGCTGCCAGGGTCCCTCTGTAACAGGCACCACCACACCCGACTGAACTGCCGTGTCCCAGACAGGGCGCCACTGCTCACTCATTCCCAGGGGAAGGAACCACTATTGTACCCTCTCCCTCCCCACACACCAGCGCTTACAGACGAACAATAAAGGGAGCTCTGCTGGTTGCAGAATAATACAAAAGTTCCAAGGCAGGTAGAAGGACACTTAAAGCTGAGACCCCAAGGAAACAGAAATATTAGTATTGATTCTATTGAACTGGTCCATTCTGGGGTCAGTTCTAGTTTTTTTTTTATCAATTACGATCTTAGTCCTAAGGGATCTACAAGTTTTATAATATATTTTTTATTCCATTTTTTATTCTATTTTTATTTTTAGCCTTTTTATATATTTCTATCTTTAGCTAAGTTTTTTGTAGTGCTGACTGTATCTCTCCTACCTTCTTTTCATCTCTATCTTTTATACATTTCTATTTCTTTCTTTTTACTTTCATATTTCTAGTCACACTATGCTATTCAGTTGCCCTGTCTTCTGGCCACTTTTAGTTTATTTTATCTTAATATACTTACAAGCAATATTATCGATCTGCTCTGTCTCCTTGCTTTATTCCCCAGATGACACACTGCTTTGGTATTTAGCATTAGGTTTTCGTCTTTATCTAAGTTCTAAGTATATCTGTCTGATTTCATTCTGAATATCTTCAGCCTGTCTGGCGGTACTCTAGCTCCTCATTATATTTGATCCCAGCTTTCAATATCTCCCTGAATGTGTGTATGCGTTTGTGGTGCTGTTTGTTTGTTTGTTTTTTCTTTTGTTTCTGTTTAGTTCTGTTTTGGTTTTCAATTTCTGTTGGTTTTCTTTTTGAATGTCTGATAGCATACTGAGGTTCTTATGTCAGGTCTTTCTAGTGCCTTATGTTCTAATGCATTTAGTATTTCTGTGTCTTATACATATATGTGTTTTCTTGACTTACTATTTGTTTGACTCAACACGCTGCCATTAGTCTGGGGCTTGGATAGTCTGCTTTAAACCCCTTTATTGCAGGGATAAGCAACCTCTGAAGTATGGACTACCATGAGAAAACAAAGAAACACCATGCAGGCAAAGGAACAGGAAAAAAACCCACAAGACCAAATAAATGAAGAGGAAAGAGGGAAAATGCCTGAAAAAGAATTCAGAGTAATGATAGTAAAAATGATACAAAATCTCGATAACAAAATACTGAAAATACAAGAAACAGTTAATAAGGACTCAAAAGAACTAAAGAACACACAAACAGCAATGGACAACAAAATAACTGAAATTAAAAATACTCTAGATGGTATAAACAGCAGAATAACTGAAGCAGAAGAACGAATAAGTGAGTTGGAAGATAGAATGGGGAGAAAACTGCCACAGAGAAGGAAAAAGAAAAAGAATAAAAAGAATGACAGAGAGCCTCAGAGACCTTGGTGACAACATTAAGCACACCAACATTCGAATCATAGGCATCCCAAAAGAAGAAGAAGAAAAAAACAAAGGGTCTCAGAAAATATTTGAAGAGGTTATACTGGAAAACTTCCCCCACATGGGAAAGGAAATAATGAACCAAGTCCAAGAAGCACAGAGAGTCCCATACAGAATAAACACAAGGAGAAATACACCAAGACACATATTAATCAAACTAATGAAAATAAAACACAAAGAAAAATATTAAAAGCAGCAAGAGAAAAGCAACAAATCACATATAAGGGAAAACCCATAAAGGTAACAGCTGATCCTTCTGCAGAAACTCTGCAGGCGAGAAGGGAATGGCAGGATATACTAAAACTCCTGAAAGAGAAAAACCTACAGCCAAGAATGCTCTACCAAGCAAGAATCTCATTCAGATTTGACGGAGAAATCAAAAGCTTTACAAACAACCAAAAGTTAAGAGAATTCAGCACCACCAAACCAGCCTTACAACAATTGCTAGAGGAACTTTTCTAAGTAGGAAACACAAGAGAAGCAAAAGACCTACAAAAACAAACCCAAAACAATTAAGAAAATGGTAATAGAAATACACATGTCAATAATCACCTTAAGTGTAAATGGATTAAATGCTCCAACGAAAAGACACAGACTGGCTGAATGGATACAAAACAAGACCCTTCTATATGCTGCCTACAAGAAAACCATTTCAGACCAAGGGATACATATAGACTGAAAGTAAAGGGATGGAAAAAGATATTCCATGCAAATGGAATTCAAAAGAAAGCTGGAGTAGCAATACTCATATCAGACAAATTAGACTTGGTAAAGAATATTACAAGAGACAAGGAAGGACACTACATAATGATCATGGGATCCATTCAAGAAGAACATATCACAATGGTAAATATCTATGCACCCAACATAAGAGCACCTCAATGCATAAGGCAAATGCTAACAGCCATAAAAGGGGACATCAACAGTAACACAATAATCGTAGGAGACTTTAACACCCCACTTACATCAATGGATAGAACATCCAAACAGAAAATAAATAAGGACACACAAGCTTTAAATAACACAGCAGACCATCTTGACTTAATTGATATTTATAGGACATTCCATCCAAAAACTAGAGAATACACTTTCTTCTCAAGTGCACACTGAACATTTTCCAGGATAGATCACATCCTGGGTCACAAATCAAGCCTCGGTAAATTCAAGAAAATTGAAATCATATCAAGCATCTTCTCTGACCACAACATCATGAGACTAGATATCAATTACAGGAAAAAAAAAACTGTAAAAATACAAACACATGGAGGCTAAACAATACACTAGTAAAGAACCAAGCAATCATTAAAGAAATCAAAGAAGAAATCAAAAAAGACCTAGAAACAAATGACAATGGAAACACAACAACCCAAAACCTACGGGACGCAGCAAAAGCCATTCTAAGAGGGAAGTTTATAGCAATACAGTCCTATCTTAAGAAACAAAAATATCAAATAAACAACCTAACCTTACACCTAAAACAATTAGAGAAAGAAGAACAAAGAAACCCCAAAGTGAGCAGAAGGAAAGAAATCATAAAGATCAGAGCAGAAATAAATGAGAAAGAAATGAAGAAAACAACAGCAAAGATCACTGAAACTAAAATCTGGTTCTTTGAGAAGATAAACAAAATTGATAAACCATTAGCCAGACTCATCAGGAAAAAAGGGAGAAGACCAAAATCAACAGAATTAGAAATGAAAAAGGAGAAGTAACAACTGGCACCACAGAAATACAAAAGAGCAGGAGAGACTACTACAAGCAACTATATGCCAAGAAATTGGATACTTAGAAAAAATGGATACATTCTTAGAAAAATACAATCTTCCAAGACTGAACCAGGAAAATATAGAAAATATGAACAGACCAATCACAAGTACAGAAATTGAGATTGTCATTAAAAATCTCCCAACAAGTCCAACTCGAGGATGGAAGATGCCTTAGAGGACTGGGGCAGGGAGGGTGGGGGGGAATCGAGGTGGGGGCGTCAAGGAAGGGAGGGAATATGGGGATATGTGTATAAAAACAGTTGATTGAACCTGGTGTACCCCCAAAAAAAAATAAAATAAAATAAAATAAAATAAAATAAAAAAAAAAAAAAAAAATCTCCCAACAAACAAAAGCCCAGGGCAAGATGGATTCACAGGCAAATTCTATCAAACATTTCAAGAAGAGCTAACACCCATCCTTCTCAAACTCTTCCAAAACATAGCAGAGGAAGGAACACTCCCAAACTCATTCTACGAGGCCACCATCACAATGATACCAAAACCAGGCAAAGATGCCACCAACAGAGAAAATTACAGACCAATATCACTGATGAATATAGATGCAAAAATCCTCAACAAAATACTAGCTAACAGAATGCAACAGCACATTAAAAAAATCATACACCATGATCAAGTGGGGTTTATCCCTAGGATGCAAGGATTCTTCACTATACGCAAATCAATCAACATGATTACATCATATCAACAAACTGAAGGATCAAAACCATATGATCATCTCAATAGATGCAGAAAAAGCTTTTGACAAAATTCAACATCCATTTATGATAAAAGCTCTCCAGAAAATGGGCATAGAAGGAAATTACCTCAACATAATAAAAGCCATATATGAGAAACCAAAAGCCAGCATCATTCTAAATGGTGAAAAATTAATGCATTCCCTCTAAGAACAGGAACAAGACAAGGGTGTCCACTCTCACCACTATTCTTCAACATAGTTTTGGAAGTTTTAGCCACAGCAATCAGAGAAGAAAAAGAAATTAAAGGAATCCAAATTGGAAAAGAAGAAGTAAAATTGTCACTCTTCGCAGATGACATGATATTATATATAGAAAACCCTAAAGACTCTACCAGAAAACTGCTAGCACTCATTGATGAGTTTAGGAAAGTAGCAGGATGCAAAATTAATGCACAGAAATCTCTTGCATTCCTATACACTAACAACGGAAGAGCAGAAAGAGAAATTAAGGAAACTCTCCCATTCACCATTGCAACAAAAAGAATAAAATACCTAGGAATAAACCTGCCTAAGGAGGCAAAAGATCTGGATGCAGAAAACTATAAGACACTGATGAAAGAAATCAAAGACGACACAAACAAATAAGAGACATACCATGTTCTTGGATTGGAAGAATCAACATTGTGAAAATGACTGTACTACCCAAAGCAATTTACAGATTCGTCACAATTCCTATCAAATTACACATCGCATTTTTCACAGAACTAGAACAAGAAATCTTATGATTTGTATGGAAATGCAAAAGACCCCGAATAGCCAAAGCAATCTTAAGAAGGAAAGATGGAGATGGTGGAATTAGGCTTCCTGACTTCCAACTATACTACAAGGCCATAGTGATCAAGACAGTATGGTACTGGCACAAAAACAGAAAGGAAGATAAATGGAACAGAATAGAGAACTCAGAGGTAAGCCCAAGCACATTTGGGCACCTTATCTTTGACAAAGGAGGCACGAATATACAATGGAAAAAAGACAGCCTCTTCAATAAGTGGTGCTGGGAAAACTGGACAGCAACACATGTAAAAGAATGAAATTAGAAAACTGCCTAACTGCCGAGACCAGCTCGGCGACTCGAGGTGAGTGACGGGTGCCACAAGCTTGAAGAAGACACAGACACAGGCTGAAGAGAAAAGTGGGACCGGGGGACTCAAGACCTCTCGGATCAAGAGCCCTGCTGACTCATCCCACGTTGCTTTTATTGGTTTCTCGGCTAACATTCTCAGGTTACTCCCATAAACAATCAAAGGCCTCACATGACTGGGGCAATGATCTTTGTTTGCCTCCGGGGTCCGAGTTGAGCAGGTGTGGATTTGAGCAGGGCGTGGAGAGCAAAACAGCCCTGGGGGCAGGAGACCTCTCTCAGATATTAGGGGTCTGTGCCCCACCCCTGTTGGCCCCTCTGCCACTGTGCCTGTCTTAGGTTGTTCCTCCCTTGAGGAATCTTACCCGTCTCTGGCTAACCAGTCATCCTCCAGGGCCAAACAGGGTGATATAAGGAAGGCTCTATGCACCACCCCTGTGGGTCCCTCTGCGGCTGTGCCTGTCTTAGGTTGTTCCTTCTCTGAGGAATCTTACCCGTCTTTGGCTAACCAGCCATCCTTCAGGGCCAAACAGGGTGATATGAGGTGTGCAGTGAGAAAGGGGCTGCACCCATAGAGACGGCCAACCCTCTGCCTATGCCCCCACAGTCTCCACGCCCCGCACCCTCAGCTCCTCCACTGCTCAAGCAGGACATTCTGAATCCCATCACTCGGCCCACATACTTTAACATTTTCAAGGTTTCAGAAAGGCTCCTGAATGTCTTCCCACACCTAACACCATACACAAAAATAAACTCAAAATGGATTAAAGACCTACTTGTAAGGCCAGACACGATAAAACTCCTGGAGGAAAACATAGGTAGAATACTCTATGATATATGTCAAAGCAAGATCCTTTTTGACCCACCTCCTAGAATAACGGAAATAAAATCAAGAATAAACAAATGGGACCTCATGAAACTTAAAAGCTTTTGCACAGCGAAAGAAACCGTAAACAAGACAAGAAGGCAACCCTCAGAATGGGAGAAAATACTTGCCAACGAAACAACACACAAAGGATTAATCTCCAAAATATACAAGCAGCTCATGCAGCTTAATACCAAAAAAGCAAATAACCCAATCCACAAATGGGCGGAAGACCTAACCCATGAAAAGATGCTCAACATCACTAATCATCAGTGAAATGCAAGTCAAAGCCACAATGAGGTATCACCTCATACTGGTCAGAATGGCCATCATCAAAACATCTAGAAACAATAAATGTTGGAGATGGTGTGGAGAAAAGGGAACTCTCCTGCACTGTTGGTGGGAATGTAAGTTGGTACAGCCACTATGGAAAACAATTTGGAGGTTTCTTAAAAAACTAAAAATGGAATTACCATATGATCCAGTAATCCCATTACTGGGCATATACCCAGAGAAAACCATAATCCAAAAAGAAACATGTACCATAATGTTTATGCAGCACTATTTACAATAGTCAGGACATGGAAGCAACCTAAATGCCCATCAACAAATGAATGGATAAAGAAGATGTGGCATATATGTACAATGGAATATTACTCAGCTATAAAAGGAATGAAATGGAGCTATATGTAATGAGGTGGATAGACCTAGAATCTGTCATACAGAGTGCAGTAAGCCAGAAAGAGAAGGACAAATATTGTATGCTAACTCATATATACGGAATCTAAAAAAAAAAAAAAAAAATGGTACTGATGAACCCAGTGACAAGACAAGAATAAGGATGCAGATGCAGAGAATGGACTGGAGGACACGAGTTTGGGGGGGCAGGGAGTGAAGGGGAAGCTGGGACGAAGTGAGAGAGTAGCATAGACATATATATACTACCAACTGTAAAACAGATAGCCAGTGGGAAGTTGCTGTAAAACAAAGGGAGATCAACTTGATGATGGGTGATGCCTTAGCGGGCAGGGATGGAGAGGGTGGGGGGGAGTTGCGGGAGGGAGGGAATATGGGGATATGTGTATAAATACAGCTGATTGACATTGGTGTACCTCCAAAACTGGTACAAGTATGTAAAGCAATTATATTCCAATAAAGAGCCAAAAAAAAAGGGGGACATAATTAGATATTTATGAAACACCAAGCTTCCTCTTTGTGTTTACAATTTGACATATGCAATAAAGGTATTATTTTTGAGTCAAATATATTGTTTGTAAATAAAATTTTCATTATTAGAGGTTTGCATAGGACAAAAAAAAATACTGGTGAAACAGAAATAAAGATGTCCCTCACACTGAAAAGTCAGGACCGTAATAAAGGAAGTCATTTGTTAATTGAATGCAAAGTAAGGAACTGAAATCCCTATACTCCACAAATTTCACCTCTTCAATACAGAGAATAGTCACAAGTGGGCAGAAATTGAGATGTCACCAGTGTCTTATTTTTGCTGGGAATGGAAGGGACTTTTAAATGTACTGACAATGAGGAGGTATAACAAAAAGGGAGCTTGGTGATATTAAGCTAAAACTTAAATAAGTCCTGTGTTTAAAATAGGTTTGAAACAGAAGTCTTGCGTTGAGATTTGAGGAAGTCTATGTAAAAGACTATACACCACTCTGCCCCAGCCATCAAGTCTATACCTGAGATCTTGAAAACACCTTTGTTAACAGATAGATGAATTAACTGGGGTTTACAGGGGACTTGTTTTTAAATGTATATACTCATAGCAGGATAAAACATTGATCTCACATTGAACTTGATGTGCGCTATCTTTATCAAATTCTTTCCTCAGACAACTCACTAACATTGAGGCATTAAAAAAATAATTTTTTCTGGAAGGAGAAATGCTAAAAAAACATAGCCTTGCAGGGGTTGCTCTCACTGGGACATTGCAGGCAGTGAACTTTGAGAGCAGAGCCACACGGGGGGCCCTGCTCAGCATCTGGATGTGAGTGGAGGTGTGACAGACAGCAGGCGGATACAGGGGAATAATAAGAGAAGAGGCCCCTGTAGCCAACATTTGACAAGACAGCATCACAAGTCAGCAACTGCCTTGGTTTCAATTTCAAACTACCAAAAGATTTTATTGTCCCAAATAAGCATTTTCCACTATTTACTTCTTAGAAGTGTTTTTTCTCATTTGTCTGTAAAGAATGGAAATGAAAAAGACAACTACTACATTAAAGAGGGTTAGCAACCAAACTTACATATTTTGGATAATAACATGTCAATAAGATAACTCGAAAAAAAATTTTAGGGGACTTCCCTGGCAGTCCAGTGGTTAAGACTCCGTGCTTCTACTGCAGGGGGCATGGGTTTGATCCCTGGTTGAGGAACTAAGATCCCATATGCCGCATGGCATGGCCAAAAGATAAAAATAAAAATAAATAAAATTAACAATTCTTATAAAAAAAAGAATTAACAGACTAAAGATAATCCACAGTGAGCCCACCAAACATCCTAATTGGTTCAAATGCCTATTTTAATAGGGTGCTGTTCCTCCATTTATCCAGACACCAGAAAGAAAAGAACTCTGAAGCTGCTTCATTGTGAATGCTGAGGATTGTGAATGCATTTTTCATTCTATAGAGGTCGGGGTGTGCAGAGAACACGATGTGGAAATTGATGCCAGCTTGTGAAAGATAAACAGGAAATACCACCTTATGCCATGTTAAGACTTGAAACACTAGTTCAGTGTCATTGAGACAGGGCCAAACCCAAATGAGTTTTCCTTTAATAGATTTTAGACACTTCTGATTTGTGTATTCTACTCAACATTATTCAATTACAGATCATCTAACTATGTAGTTCCCCAAGCCTCTGACTTCTCCTTTGTCATCTCCCTGAACACCTCCAGTCATTTCACTACTTACCAAAGTCTGGTTGGGAAGGAGGAGGAGGAGGAAGTTAAATTCATATCAGTCAATTACACTTCTTAGCAACACTGCAAAATATTCACAAGGGAAAAAGTGAGGTGTCTGTATTACCTGGGAGTTTTGTTTAACCACATTGGAATACCAAAATGGGAAAGAATATGTTCATGTTTTTATGTACCTGCTTAAAATTCCACTGTTCTTTTAAAAATAATTTTTTTTTAATCAAAAAAACCCTCCCTCAGACTTCCTTCATGGCGCGGCGTTTAAGAATCTGCTTGCCAATGCAGGGGACATGGTTCAATCCCTGGTCTGGGAAGATCCCACACGCTGCAGGACAACTAAGCCCGTGCACCACAACTACTGAGCCTGCACTCAAGAGCCCAAGAGCCAAGACTACTGAGCCTGTGTGCCGTAACTACTAAAGGTCATGTGCATAGAACCCATGCTCCACAACAAGAGAAGCCACCACAGTGAGAAGTCGGTGCACCACAAGGAAGAGTATCCCCCACTCACCACAACTAGAGAAAGCCCACGGGCAGCAACAAAGACCCAACACAGCCAAAAATAATAATAAATAAAAATAAATAAATAAATAAAAATCTATTTTAAAAAATCCTTCCTCAACCATTAATCTGCACGTCTGTCTGGTCCAGAGAGATCCCCTTCCCCCATTAAACCCCCCAACCCCCAGCCCGTCCACCACCGCCATTCACAGACCCTCATACTACTTTCATTCTCATGAAAACAGCTTGTGCCTGGTTCCCTCTCCATTGATTCTCTCAGTTCATTCAAGTTACAGGGTATTTCCTGAGACATTGCATGGAAGCTCCTGGACTGTCCTTCGTCATTCAACAGGGAACTACTCCTTTCCCACCCCATCTGGTCCCACGATGCTACAAGTTAATCAAAAACTTTGGACTCATCATGTGTAGAGGGAATCCGTGTTCATCCTACAAGTACAATACAAAGGTAACGAAAGGCTGCCAGGTTAAACCAAACCATGGATCCCATGCCAAAACAGACCTGAAAGCTTATGGTGACTTCAAGGAAAGCCTGAACTATCCAAGGAGCTAAGGTCTATCTAGAGTACACTAGCATATATCCAGCTTTCATTTTTGTTAACAACTTGTGACACAGGTATTATCTTTAACTAAGAGGTAAAAGAACTGAGGGTTAGAGAGTTTAGGTATAGCTGTCCAAAGTCACACAGTTAATAAGTGACAGAGACAGGGTTCAAATCCAGGTCTAGATGGCTAAAATCCAGTAAAGTCTAGAGCAGTGATTTTTTTTAATAGTCTTCCCCTTTGGAGCTTAGTTCTATGAACATGCTGCTACAGGGAGGAAATGAGAGTTTAGAAAAAATTAGTAATGCAGGTGGCAAATGGTGCCCAATGGGCAAGGTTTCAGAACTATCTTAAATGAAGAACCTACACATATCTTTTTTAAGCACTGGAATTGCATAAAGTTTAATGGAGATGGGGGAGACAACTGACTGTCTTTTTTTTTTAAGTTAATGTATTTACAGTTTATTGCTCTAGGTCATTGGGTCTCAAACATAGATGCACATTAGAATCACCTGGGGAGCCTTTAAGAAGCCTGTTGCCATAGCCACATCTGAAACAAATTACATCAGAATTTCTGAGGGTGGGACCCAGGCATCAGTAGTTTTTAAACCTTTCCGAGTGATACTATTCAAGTTTCAGATCCCCTGCTCTGGGTTAAGAATACTAAGGATTGAGTAGTTTTCCAAAACACCTTTAAGATCAGAAAGGTTTTACATGCCCTCTGACAACCACCAGGCTTTTGCGGGAAGGAAAAAAGAGGCGTGCTGGACCCTCTCCTGCTTTGCCCGCTGTGCTAAGCTTTCCTCTTAGGTTGTGCTCTTCTTCCCAAGTCTCATCTCCTAATGTCAGTCATCAGCTTCTCCCAAGACACCTGGTCCTCTGAAGTTGTCTATTCCAAATCTGGTTTCTTGCTACCCCCAAGAGAGATGAGCAGACTTCAGGAGAGGAGAACAAACTCAAGCTGTCAGGCCGCTGGTAATCTTCTATGGCCTTCTCATAGCTTTAGTTTCCTTTCATCTTCCCGTCTCTTTGTTTCAACTTGTTCTATTCAAGATATGTCATTCAAAGTATATGTCCAATAGGATCATTATATCCTCAAGCTCTGTGCTATGGCCTATCAAAGAGAAAAAATTAGCTGATTCTTTCTGATAGGACTATGGTCCTATGTGTTCACATGAGTCCGTCAGCTCTGGCACAGAGCAAGACACGGGAACATGGAGCACTGCCACTGCCTTTGTGTTTATGCTCCTCATTATATGAGGCCCTCTGTGCACAGGGTCTTCCAACTGCTGCCAATCTCCAGATGCAAGGCCATTTCAACACCAAATAAAGCATCAAAACCCATCCTGAAAAATCAGACAAATTCAGGAGATGAGACATGGTAGAAGCGACCTGGCTTGTCTCTTTAACAAGTCAACGTCATGTGTTCACACAAACACACACACACGCAGACACACACACACACACAAAAGCAAGGATGAGGAAGAACTCAGCTCAGAGAGGCTTAAGAGACATAGAATGAAATGAAATGCATTGGCCCTGATTAGATCCTGAACTGAACAAACCAGCTACAAAAGATACTTTGGAGACAAATGGGACATTTGAATATGGACCAAGTATTAGATGATATTAAGGAATTACAGCTCTTTTTTTTTTTTTTACAATAAACTGCATATATTTAGAGTGTACAATTTGGCATCCCAGCTCTTTTTAATAACAGTGATAACAATATATGATACTGCAGGAAACAGTCACATTTTTAGAGAAATATGTATGGATGACATAACACTAACAATAAAACAAAAATGATGAAACAAATATGGCAAAATGTTGAAAATTATTAAATCCAGATGATGTGCATATGGGTATTCATTATCATATGCTAACTACTTTGAAATTTTTCATAATAAAATTTTTTTAATTTCTCATCCTTGAAAAATAGACACGGCTAGAAAACACTGTCTTTCCTATAATGAAGACTTCCCTAGAAAAATGCTCAGGAAATGTGAAACCAGGATGTACAAATATACAGGGTGTGTAAGGCAGCCATAGGACAACCATCTACAATCCCAGGCCCACTACAACTCTCTCTGCCCTTTTACCCACCCTGCTTGAGAAAAGTGTTGTCTCAAGGTACATGTGCATAGCTTCACACCTAACAAGGAATCACACAGAGCTCTTCAGCACAGTCACAGTGTTCCATGGAGGTCCACCCCAGCTCCATCAGCTCTAAGACTCTCTGTCACTTCCCAGATTTCTGGAAGTCACTGGTTTCCACTGGTTATTTAAATTTGTGTGGCGGGTATTACATCTGTTGTGATGCAAATGTTCTCCCTATATGTAGGTAATCCAGGCGCTGACTCCATCCACAAATGACATAATACATTAAAACAGGACAAGTGCTCTGAGTTCCTTTTTTCCTTAGTGAGGAAGGATTTGCTCACTCTCTAATCCAATCCTTCTTGAGCCTGAAACCATACATTTGCCAGACAGGCTGAGTCAGGAGTCCCTCCTTGGGCTAAGTTAACAGACCTGTTTGGGGATCAAACACACGACCCTGTGCTTATTAGTACCTTGCTCTAATGAAATCCACTAGCTCAATCTCAGGGAACACATCCATAATCCCAAACCTGGAAGACCAGCATGACTGGCTCAGAAAATATGTCTGATAGTAACTCAAGAACAGAGAAAACTCTGTGATTTATGAAGTGCTTTCTTGGTTTCCCAAGATGACAATGACTACATCCATGCTGAGAATGCATCAAATAATCCCAAAGAAAGCAAAGGTTTTGTTTCAAGAAGGCTATGCCCAAAATGCTCAAAAGTCTAAATAAAATCCACAAATCAAAAGGTAGAGAAAATCTAAGACAGTAGATTAAACATCTTCTTTTTATAAATTAAAAAAACCTGAAGTAAGTCAGAAAGAGAAGGACAAATATTGTATGCTAACTCACATATACGGAATCTAAAAATGGTACTGTTGGACTCAGTGACCAGAACAAGGATGCAGATACAGAGAATGGACTGGAGAACTCGAGGTATGGGAGGGGGCGGGGGGTGAAGGGGAAACTGAGATGAAGCGAGAGAGTAACACAGACATATATATACTACCAACTGTAAAATAGTCAGTGGGAAGTTGTTGTATAACAAAGGGAGTCCAACTCGAGTATGGAAGATGCCTTTGAGGACTGGGGCGGGGAGGGTGGGGGGGGCTTGGGGGGGGCGTCAAGGAAGGGAGGGAAGATGGGGATATGTGTATAAAAACGGATGATTGAACCTGGTGTACCCCCCCAAAAAATAAATAAATAAATAAATAAAATAAAATAAATAAAAAAAATAAAAAAAATAAAAACCTAACTCCTCTTTAGCCCACCAATCTGTTAGGATGGGGGGGAGGGGCAGTGGGGAGCCAGCTTCTAATTACATTGGAGTCACCTGATTCACATTAGAGCACAATCAAGCAGAGAAACCTTACAGTGCAAAAAGGTTTAAGACTCACTGAATAATCAAATGCTGGCCTCTTTTACTTTTTCAACAGTTAAAAAAAAGTATTCTTCCATATAACATTTCTCCTCTATGAAAATTATCAAAACAAGTCAGGTCTCCCAAGCACCAGCATTTGGTAAAAGCACTTAAGACAAGCAGCAAGGTTAAGTACGCAGACATTGTCCTGCCTGTTCTTGGTGTCAAATGACTTGGAAGTCAAGGTTCTCCTGACAGCCATTTCAATGAAGTATCACTCCAAGGGGTAGGTGACACCCCGGCAGGAACAGCAGGATAGGGGCTAAGACCAGGCAGTAGCCAAAGCAAAAGGCAGATAAGCCAAACTTGGAAGCAAAGGTTACAAATGAGTGATCTGTGGGCTGCATCCAGGTCAGATAAATTTTGTTTGCCTCGCACAGTGTTTTTCCAAATAGCAAATCAATTATTGACATCCAAAGGTCAGGAGATTTCACACAAAAATGGGGATTTATAATTTTTTCTGGAAAAATCGGAAGACCTGGGAGCAGCCCGATGAGAAGTGGCTAACCGGAAGGTGGTGGAGTAAAAGGACATGTGCTTACTCTCTCCTGTGACAGTACTGGAATCACTACTAACTGCTGAACAGTCACTAACAGGAAGACACTGGAACTCACCAAAAAAAGACACCTCACATCCAGAGAAAAGGAGAAGCCATAATGAGATGGTAGGAGGGGCGTAATCGCAATAAAATCAAACCCCATAACCATTGGGTGGGCGACTCACAAACTGGAGAACTGTTATACCACAGAAGTCCACCCACTGGAGTGAGGATTCTGAGTCCCACGTCCGGCTTCCCAACCTGGGGATCTGGCAACAGAGGGAGAAATCCCCAGAGAATCAGTCTTTGAAGGCCAGTGAGATTTGATTGCAGGACTGCCACAGGACTGGAGGAAACAGAGAATGCACTCTTGGAGGGCACACAAAAAGTAGTGTGCACACCAGGACCCAGGGGGAAGGAGCAGTGACCCCATAGGAGACTGAATCAGACCTACCTGCTGGTGTTGGAGGGGTGCCTGCAGAGGCACAGCTGTGGCTCACCATGGGGATGGGGACTCTGAGAGCAGGGGTTTTGGGAAGTGTTCATTGGCATGAGCCCTCGCAGAGTCCGCCATTAGCCCTGTCAAAGATCTAAGCTCCAGTGCTGGGTCACCTAAGGCCAAACAACCATCAGGGATGGAACTTAGCCCCACCCATCAGCAGACAAGTGGGTTAAAGTTTTACTGAGCTCTGCCCACCAGAGCAACACCCAGCTCTACCCACCACCAGTCTCTCTCATCAGGAAGCATGTACAAGCCTCTTAGATAGCCTCATTCACCAGAGGGCAGAGAGCAGTAGCAAGAAGAACTATAATCCTGCAGCCTGTGGAATGAAAACTACAGCCACAGAAAGACAGACAAAATGAAAAGGCAGAGGGCTATGAACTAGATGACAGAACAGGAAAAAACCCCAGAAAAACAACTAAATGAAGTGCAGATAGGCAACCTTGCAGAAAAAGAATTCAGATAGTGAAGATTCATTGATAGTGAAGATGATCCAGGACCTTGGAAAAAGAATGGAGAAGATGCAAGAAATGTTTACAAAGACCCAGAAGAATTAAAGAACAAACAAACAGGGATGAGCTACACAATAACTGAAATGAAAAGTACACTAGAAAGAATCAATAGCAGAATAACGAGGCAGAAGAACAGATAAGTGACCTGGAATACAGAAAGGTGGAAATAACTGCTGAGGAACAGAATAAAGAAAGAAGAATGAAAAGAAATGAAGACAGCCTAAAAGACCTCTGGGACAACATTAAACACACCAACATTTGCCTTATAGGGGTCCCAGAGGGAGAAGACAGAGATAAAGGACCCAAGAAAATATTTTAAGAGATTATAATTGAAAACTTCCCTAACATGGGAAAGGAAATAGCCACCAGAAAATGCAGAGAGTCCCAGGAAGGATAAACCCAGTATTATTGTATTACTGTTGATTTCCTTTTTTTATAGTTATTAGCATTTGCCTTATATATTGACATGGTCCTATATTGGGTACATATGTATTTATAATTGTTATATCTTCTTAGATTGATTCTTTTATCATTATATAGTGTCCTTACACCCCACTTACACCAATGAACACATCATCCAGACAGAAAATTAACACGAAAACACAACCTTTAAATGACACAACAGACCAGATAAATTTAATTGAAATATATAGGACATTTGATCTGAAAACAGCAGATTATACTTTCTTCTCAAGTGCACATGGAACATTCTCCAGGATACATGGCATTTGGGATCACAAATCAAGCCTTGGTAAATTTAAGAAAATTGAAATTGTATCAAGCATCTTTTCCAAACACAACACTATGAGACTAGAAATCAATTACAGGAAAAAAAACTGTAAAAAACACAAACACATGGAGGCTAAACAATATGCTACTAAATAACCAAGAGATCACTGAAGAAATCAAAGAGGAAATTAAAAAATTACCTAGAGACAAATGACAACAAAAACACAACGATCCAAAATCTGTGGGATGCAGCAAAAGCAGTTCTAAGAGGGAAGTTTATTGCAATACAATCCTACCTCAAGAAACAAGAAAAATCCCAAATAAACAATCTAACCTTACCCCTGAAGAAACTAGCAAAAGAACAAACAAAACCCAAAGTTAGCAGAAGGAAAGAAATCATAAAGATCAGAGCAGAAATAAATGAAATAGAAACAAAGAAAACAATAGCAAAGATCAATAAAACTCAAAGCTGGTTCTTTGAGAAGATAAACAAAGTTAATAAAACTTTAGCCAGGCTCATCAAGAAAAAGAGGGAGAGGACTCAAATCAATAAAATTAAAAACGAAACAGGAGAAGTTACAACAGACACAGCAGAAATAAAAAGCACCATAAGAGAATACTACAAGCAACTATATGCCAATAAAATGGACACCCTGGAAAAAATGGACGAATTCTTAGAAAGGTATAAGCTTCCAAGACTGAACCAGGAAGAAATAGAAAATATGAACAGACTAATCACAAGTAACGAAATTGAAACTGTGACTAAAAATCATCCAACAAACAAAAGTCCAGGATCAGATGGTGTCACAGGTGAATTCTATCACACATTTAAAGAAGAGCTAACACCCATCCTTCTCAAAATTTTCCAAAAAACTGCAGAGGAAAGAACACTCCAAAACTCATTCCACAAGGCCACAATCACCCTGATACCAAAACCAGACAAAGATACTACAAAAAAAGAAAACTGCAAACCAATATCACTGATGAATTTAGATGCAAAAATCCTCAACAAAATACTAGCTAACAGAATCCAACAACACATAAAAAGGATCATACACCATGATTAAGTGGGATTCACTCCAGGGATGTAAGGATTCTTCAACATATGCAAATCAATCAATGTGATACATCATATCAACAAATTGAAGGATCAAAACCATATGATCATCTCAATAGATGCAGAAAAAGCTTTTGACAAAATTCAACATCCATTTATGATAATAACTCTCCAGAAAATGGGCACAGAAGGAAATTACCTCAACATAATAAAAGCCATATATGAGAAACCAAAAGCCAGCATCATTCTAAATGGTGAAAAATTAATGCATTCCCTCTAAGAACAGGAACAAGACAAGGGTGTCCACTCTCACCAGTCTTATTCAACATAGTTTTGGAAGTTTTAGCCACAGCAATCAGAGAAGAAAATGAAATAAAAGGAATCCAAATTGGAAAAGAAGAAGTAAAATTGTCACTCTTTGCAGATGACATGATATTATACATAGAAAACCCTAAAGATGCTACCAGAAAACTGCTAGCACTAATTGATGAATTTAGGAAAGTAGCAGGATACAAAATTAATGCACAGAAATCTCTTGCATTCCTATACACTAACAACGGAAGAGCAGAAAGAGAAATTAAGGAAACTCTCCCAATTACCATTGCAACAAAAAGAATAAAATACCTAGGAATAAACCTGCCTAAGGAGGCAAAAGACCTGGATGCAGAAAACTATAAGACACTGATGAAAGAAATCAAAGACGACACAAACAGATGAAGAGATATACCACGTTCTTGGATTGGAAGAATCAACATTGTGAAAATGATTGTACTACCCAAAGCAATTTACAGATTCAATGCAATCCCTATCAAATTACCAACGGCACTTTTCACAGAACTAGAACAAGAAATCTTATGATTTGTATGGAAATGCAAAAGACCCCGAATAGCCAAAGCAATCTGAAGAAGGAAAGACAGAGTTGGTGGAATTAGGCTTCCTGACTTCCAACTATACTACAAGGCCACAGTGATCAAGACAGTATGGTACTGGCACAAAAATAGAAAGGAAGATCAATGGAACAGAATAGAGAACTCAGAGGTAAGCCCAAGCACATATGGGCACCTCATCTTTGACAAAGGAGGCAAGAATATACAATGGAAAAAAGACAGCTTCTTCAATAAGTGGTGCTGGGAAAACTGGAAAGCTACATGTAAAAGAATGAAATTAGAACACTTCCTAACACCATACACAAAAATAAACTCAAAATGGATTAAAGACCTACATGTAAGGCCAGATACAATAAAACTCCTAGAGGAAAACATAGGCAGAACACTCTATGACATACATCAAAGCAAGATCCTTTTTGACCCTCCACCTAGAATAACAGAAATAAAATCAAGAATAAACAAATGGGACCTAATGAAACTTAAAAGCTTTTGCACAGCGAAAGAAACCGTAAACAAGACAAGAAGGCAACCCTCAGAATGGGAGAAAATACTTGCCAATGAAACAATGGACAAAGGATTAATCTCCAAAATATACAAACAGCACATGCAGCCTAATACCAGAAAAGCAAATAACCCAACCCGCAAATGGGTGGAAGACCTAAATAGACATTTCTCCAAAGAAGACATACAGATGGCCAACAAACACATGAAAAGATGCTCAACATCACTAATCATTAGAGAATTGCAAGTCAAAGCCACAATGAGGTATCACTTCACACCAGTCAGAATGGCCATCATCAAAACATCTAGAAACAACAAATGCTGGAGAGGGTGTGGAGAAAAGGGAACTCTCCTGCACTGCTGGTGGGAATGTAAGTTGGTACAGCCATTATGGAAAACAGTTTGGAGGTTCCTTAAAAAACTAAAAATGGAACTACCATATGATCCAGCAATCCCACTACTGGGCATATACCCAGAGAAAACCATAATCCAAAAAGAGACATGTACCATAATGTTCACTGCAGCAGTATTTACAATAGCCAGGACATGGAAGCAACCTAAATGCCCATCAACAGATGAATGGATAAAGAAGATGTGGCATGTGTATACGATGGAATATTACTCAGCCATAAAAAGGAATGAAATGGAGCTATATGTAATGAGGTGGATAGATCTAGAGACTGTCATACAGAGTGCAGTAAGCCAGAAAGAGAAAAACAAATATTGCATGCTAACTCATATATACGGAATCAAAAAAAAAAATGTACTGATGAACCCAGTGACAGGACAAGAATAAGGATGCAGATGCAGAGAATGGACTGGAAGACATGGGGTTAGGGGAGTGGGCGGCAAAGTGGAAGCTGGGACGAAGCAAGAGAGTAGCATAGACATATATATACTACCAAGTGTAAAACAGATAGCTAGTGGGAAGTTGCTGTATAACAAAAGGAGATCAAGTCGATGATGTGTGATGCCTTGGAGGGCCAGGATGGGGAGGGTGGGGGGGCATCGCAGGCGGGAGGGGATCTGGGGATATGTTTATAAATACAGCTGATTCACTTTGTTGTACCTCATAAGCTGGTACAAGAGTGTAAAGCAATTATATCCCAATAATGAGCTTAAAAAAATTTAAAAATAAACAAATAATAAATAAATAAAAATAAAAACAGGGGGACTTCTCTGGTGGCGCAGTGGTTAAGAATGCACCTGCCAATGCAGGGGACACGGGTTCAATCCCTGGGCCGGCAAAATGCTACATGCAACTAGCCTGTGCACCACAACTACTGAGTCCACGCACTACAACTACTGAAGCATTTTATAACTATTGTGGATACAGCACCAGACAAGACATATCAAATCCCTGCCTTTATAAAGCACATTTCTTAGGGGAGTAAAGAGGAAAAATAGAACTATTAAATAATTACACCAAGGTAGTGTATGAAGCATAAAGAAGGGGCTCTGTTCTGGTACAAATATCCTGTACTTCTCAAAAGTTCACTTTATACCACTTCGCTTTTACAAAAGACCTACGTTAGTACTGGTTTTTACTAATTCAAAGAGAAGTTTCACTTTTATGAGAAAAGGCAAAAAGCAAAGTTTCAGAGTTTGTTTTGCAGGAAACTGATATAGAGGCAGCACACACCCCAAGCAGCACATGTGTACCAGAGTGGCACCGCCAAGCTCCTTTCCTGGCAACTACACTCAGCATCTCAGCATCAAGCCTCCATAGCTTTGAACTGTGTCTGTGAGCATCTGTGCTTTATCTCAATTTACTTTGTGCATCTGTTAGCAAGATATGCTGTAAGGTAATTGTCTTTTTGCTTTACATCATTTTGCATTCATAGGTTTCACAGGAATGCTCTACTTTCAGATAGTGGGAAACCTATATGGGTCTTCCAGAAAAAGATAGGAAGAGCAGAAGTTAGCTAAATAAGGTGGGAAGTCAAGGATGTGGGGGTTCCAGACACAGGAAAATAAATATGCGAAGGCAAGTGACACTACTGCACATTTGACAACTGGGAAAGATCAGCGTGCCACATACAAGTGTTCAAGATAGGGCAACAAAACCCAAAGCTGGAGAGAAAGGGGATGAATCAAAGAGGGAGGACCATGAGTCACTCTGGAGGGTCTGAACTTCATCCTACGGGTAACAGAATTCCTAAGAAGGGTTTCCAACAGTGAAATTACAGAAAAGGTTGGTGTTTCAGAAAGTTCCCTCCAGAGGTTGTATGGGGACCAGGAGACCAGTTAAAAGGCTATTGTTTTAATCCTAAGAGGATGATTATCACCTGGCTACAGATGGGGACTAAAAGAAGTAGAGGAAGGATTTCTGTTTCCAGTAGAAGTCAGAGAGACTGGAGTTTTGGTACAGGACTAACCATCCCACCACTGCCATACAGCTATAAAACTGAATAAAAAGGCAGCGATTTTCAGACATTGGAAAAGAAGCAATGCAAGACTGCAGTCTCTGAGAGAAGAAAAATTCACAAGGTGACCCCAATTGTCCAATTCTTTGCCTAGGAACAACTTACCAAAAACAGCAAAGCGAGCTAGAATCCAAGCAGAGCACAGCATGCTCAGTGAATTGAGAAGGCATAGTTCCAAGTTTGAAGAGTTGCAATCTGCAAGGCAGAGAAGAGGAAGCTATATAACAAGGGGCCCTGGAAGTGCATGCCGATGTCCCTGCAAGTCCTTAGCTGAGGGCTGGACTGTGCAGCCCAGGTGAGACTACCTAAAGTTTCCCAGAGAATGGCGGCCACAGGGTTGAAAAAGAAACAGAAAAATTAGTTTGAGTCCTGGTGGAAGATATTGGCATTCTGGCACAGCCAGAGAGGAAAAATCTCATTATCACCTCATAAATCCCCTGGGCATCCAGCAGAAACACCAAAAAGGCTTTCCCTTAAAAATAGGGGCCACACCCTGGAACATGTATACTCAACAAGGGTAGTATTATCAAGAGGGTGAAAATTAATTCCCGCGAGAGAGGGGGAGTGAAAAACATCTTAGATGTTACACAGATTATAGATACATAGTTATATATGTGGTATTAAAACTTCACAAGAGGCATGGGGAAGTGCGGGCAGGATCAATGATGGGGGAAGGAGTGAAAATGTCTAAAAAGTCTCCTTGGTGGGTAATAATTTTAAAAAGATTGAGAAATACTGCCCTAGAGTACAGACTACTCTAGACCTTCCCAAGAAAAGCCTAAAACTAAACCTTGACAAAGTATTCAATGGAAACAGAGTTTACAATTTAAGTCCCAGTAAGTTAGAGAGGCTTAGGGAACACCTAGAGCTTTCCACAGAACCATTCTAGCAAAGCATAACCCAAGCTTATCCAAGTTCAAGGTGATCAAGTGACTTCTAAAACAAATGCAAGTGCCTTCTAAAAAGAAAAAATACTCTTCAGAGGAAGATATTTTCAGAAGAAGATAACAGATCACATAGTATCTAAAATGTATCGCCTGCAATATCTAGCATACAATCAAAAATTGCTAGATCTGCAAAAAAAGGAAAACGTGGTCATAGTTAAGAAAAGAGTAATCAATAGAAATTGACCCCAAGATGGCTCAGGTGTTGGATTTATCAAAAACTTTTAAATAATTATTATAAACATGTTTAAGAAATTAAAGAAAATATACATACTGAGAGAATTCAAGAAAAAATATGGTCTTTATTAAACAAATGAGTATCTAAACAGAGAAACGGAAATTATTAAAAATTTTAAATTCTAGGACTGAAAAGTATAATTACTATAGTGAAAAAAATGGACAGACCTGAGAGATAAGTTAGGAGTTATATGTTTTAGGATATCTAATAGTGGTGAACAGAGAGAGAGGACTTTGAAAAATTTTGCTCAGACAACTGTGTGGGTGGTAGCACCATTTCTTGAGACAGTAGCACCATAGGAAAATTATCTCTACATTGTTCCAAAAGTCGAAACCAGAGGGCTACTGTGTGGAGATGATAAAGGATCAGATGATAGGATGACAAAACAATTAAAGTTATACAACAGTGCAACTGATTTTGTTGCTAAGTAGGGAGTATCCTTCATAGGAAACTATTGACAGAAGCTAAATGAATAACAGATTCTACAGAACGGAATAATACTGTATGGGATAGAACACTGGGCTTGGTATCATCTAAGTTCCCTTTTAAAGTTAAATTTCTATTGTCTCAAATCATTATAAGAACTGTATACTGTAATGAATGAAAAACAGATATAGGCTCAACAAATAATGTGAAAAAGATGTATAGGGCTTGGCCTGCCCTTTCATTAAAGGGCTCCATATTTACAAGATGTTGTGGCATGTAGAATAAAGCACTCCTAAACATGTTCAACTCTTAATCCCTAAACATGTGAATATGTGAGGTTACACATAAAAGGGGAATTAGGGTTGCTAAACGTCTGACTTTAAAATAGGGAGGGACTTCCCTGGTGGTCCAGTGGTAAAGAATCCACCTTCCAATGCAGGGGATGCAGGTCCGATCCCTGGTCAAGGAACTAAGATCCCACATGCCGTGGGGCAACTAAGCCTGCGCACCACCACAAGTAAGCTTACATGCCTCAACTAGAGAGCCCACGTGCAGCAAACGAGAGAGCCCACACACGCTGGAACCCACGTACCACAATTCCAGATCCCACGCGCCCTGGAACCTGCGCACCACAACGAGAGATGAGAAAACCCGAATGCCACAACTGGAGAGGAGCCCATGTCGCAACTAGACAGCCTGCAACAAAGTCTGTACACAGCAACGAAAAATCCTGCATGCCTCAACGAAGATCCCACGTAACACAACTAAGACCCGATGCTGAAAGAAAGGAAGGAAGGAAGGAAGGAAGGAAGGAAGGAAGGAAGGGAGGGAGGGAGGGAGGGAGGGAGGGAGGGAGGGAGGGAGGAAGGAGAAAAAGAGAAAGTAAAATAAAAATAAAAGAATAAAATAAAATAAGGAGATTATCCTGGATTTTCCAGGTGAACCCAATGTAATCATAAGTGTCCTTAAAAGTGGAAGAGAGAGACAGAAGTCAGAGGGAGATATGACTATGGAAGAAAAGGACAGAGAGATGTAACGTTGCATTAAAATGGAGGAAAGGGACCATGAACCAAGGAATGTGGGCCGCTGCTAAAAGTCAGAGCAAGGAAATGGATTCTCCCCTAGAGCCCCCAGAAAAGAAAGCAGCTTTGCCAGCACCTTGACTGTAGCCCAGTGAGACCTATCCCAGACGTCTAGCCTACAGACTGCAAGAAAATAAAATCATGTTGTTTAACCCACTAATTTTATAATAATGTTTTAAATGTAGCAATAGGGAACTAATACAATGATCTATATAATTGGACCATCTAAAATAGTAATCACTATCCACACGTGATTATTTAAGTTAATTAAAATGAAATAAAAATTAAAATTCAGTTCCTCAGTCACAATAGCCATGTGGCCAGTGGCCACTGTCTTGGACAGTGCAAACACTTCTGTTATCACAGAAATTTCTACTGAACAGCACTGATCTCCTCAGTGACTCACTTCAAGTATGCTTTCTGGCCCATAACTTTGTGCAGGGCTATTTTAAAAGCCATAAGCCTCCTTTGTTTCCTAGGTCAAAAGTAAAAAGTATGTTTCCAGGGTACAATAAATAAAATGTCATAGATATAACTAAATCAAATAATGTCTGGGCCTATTACAAAAAAAGGAAATGCCATTCTGGTTTTACCAAGTCAAACTACGGGCTTTGTGGAAGATATTTTCGTTGTGCTCAAAGGTTTTTATTTCAGTCTTCTCCTATATTTGCAGCTATTCCAAAGGTTATAGTTGTAAGAAATAGACAAATTGAGTAGCAAGATGATTACTGCAACTTAAAATTTGCAAAAATATAAAAGGGATGTAAGTAATAACTACTGAATAAAAAAAAAAAGTCAAAATAATTTCCTCCTCTGTAACCTTTCTGGGTTTTATTCACAGTACTAACATAATGAAACTTGAATACGTAAAGCAAGTTAGTGTCAATGAATAAGGTCATGTTATTTAAAATTATACTACTTCTTATGAATCATAACTTCCCATTTTAATATTAGGCTGTCATCTTAAATATATGCCTTCAAATGTTTTAAAAATTGGTCTTCACTCATGTAGACAGAACTTCATACTCACCTTGATTTGAAATCAGTGAAATTTATTTTGTTGAAAGTCCCGCTCCAAAGTAGCCCCTGTTTCACCAAGACTCTCTACCCCGATACCCTCCACGCTCTCACCCCCAGCCCTCAAAAGCTAAACCCCACTCTTCTCTAGTCACATGCAGGTCATGCTGATGCTTTTCCCCAAAGCTAACAAAATGCCCAATCATCCAACTCACTCTGGAGATGAGAAATATAACAGGCAGCACAAAAAATAGCAGGCAGAGGATGAAAAACGCATAGCTGGCTTAAAAGAGCAGAGTCATTGGTTCAAAACCAGGGACTTATGAAAAATTCCACAGGTCAAGTAAGCATAAAATTCCACAGGTCAAGAACAAACAGTAAGTCTTGAGAAAAGAAAACTGAGGCAGCAAAGATCATAAATTAAAGCAGAGTCCAGGCAACAGGGACTGGATCACTAGCTGACAGCAAGGCTTCGATATTACAGCTGTTGCTTCAGCCCAGGAAAAAGAATCGATCTCCAAACATGTGTATGGCAGGCTATGCTAGCACAGACACCCCCACAGCAATGAGGAACAATGGGAGGACAGGATGGCCCACGGACCACCATCAGTCACATTATCATTATTAGATCCATTATCAAAGAGAATACAGAAACCTCATTCATTACCAAAGGTAAAAATTATATGAAATGAAGTAACGTATTTCAGAATGAAAAATGGAGAAGAGCATCACTAACCATACAAAAATATTATTAAATCCTGAGTAAAATAATGCCTACAATTGTGAAACATGCCCCTGGGATTCTTTGGGCAAAGGAAAAAGAAGGATTCATATAAAGTTAGGCAAAGTGGCAGTACACAATCACAGAGATGAAGGACTTCCCTAGAACTCCAGCAGTTAGGTCTCCATGCAGGGGGCATGGGTTCGATTCCTGGTTCAGGGAACTAAGGTCCCACAAGCCACACAGCACAGCCAAAAAAAAAAAAAAAAGAGAGAGAGAGAGAGATGGAAAAGAGAGAAAAGGCCTACTGGCAGACCTGAGCAGGTCAGGCTGCTGAGGTGGATAGATACCAAAATCTGATGCAGCAGCTTCTGCAAATAACTTCTAGCAGCCGTAAGACACCATAGATGAAGAACTTGAACTCCTCTGCCCCCAGAAGTTTACCACATGCTTGCTGATACTTGAAGGTCACCATTTCACAGTTATATACAAAATTCTTAAAATTCAGTGTCTACAGTTGCCACACAGAGAAGCTATGTGAGAAAAACTCTGCTTTCTGCACTTACTCATCTTTCCTAAGGAGGATCTTTATTCCCACTCAAACACAGACATATCCCTTGCCTACTAAGCAGTCAGTGTGCTAGATGCTAGGGTTTCAAGTATGGTTTTAAAAAACAAAGTCCCAGCTCTTAAGAACAATAAAAGGAATGGACAAGAAAATGAATCATTAAAATATGGTAAATTAAGTTGAATTCCAGTAGAGAGATTAGGCTTAAGGTGGATGCAACTATCTTTGGGCAACTGACAACAAAACTGTTTAGAGAGGCTATAGAAATTGGCGTAAATAACTCAGCCCCCTTTGCTTTTAAAGTTCTTCCCTGTTCATCCTTTTTGTCAAGTCTTGAAGTTTCTCAAGACTGAGACTAAATGAAACTCTTTTTTTCTTAAGTCTATACTCTTTCCCTAACCAATTCATCAATACCCTTGACTTCAAATACCATCTACAGTGCTGTCACTCAAATGTGCATATTCATCTCAGACCTCTTCTCTGAACCCAATAATATATATACACAATTGTCTATTTGACATCTCCAGCTGGAGATGTTTTACAGGTACTTCGACTTCAAGATTTCCCAAACTGAATGCCTGATCTTCGAAACCACAAAAGGTCACACTCATTTGTCTCCCTCCAGTCTACAGAGCCGCAGGATTGATTTCCTGTTTACAGTTCTTCAATTGCTTCCCACTGCTCGTAGGATAAAACTTTAAATCCCTACACACAGCCTGAAATCCCTCAATGTCCTGCCTGCCCTCTCCTACCTCTGTAGGCTCTTCTCTTGTATTCTCCTACTCACACACTCCAACATGCTATGCTTTGTCCTGATTCCTCTGCCTGGAATATACCCTCTTGCCCCCTTCAGTCAATTCTTACTTCTTCAGAGTTCAGTTCAATCAGTATTTTCTTAAAGACACATTCCTGATTCCCTGCACTAAGTCAAAATCTCTAGGAATATACTTCATATCATTACCACAATTATAATTAAGAACAAACATTTCTGAAGCACCTGCTATTAAACCAAACACTATTCTAGGTGATGAAGATTCAGCAACAGAAAAACAAGGTCTCCATTCTTTTGGAGCTACGTATCTGTATGAAAAGAGAGACAGACAATAAGCAAATAGACCCCCAAAAAGCAAGATAATTTCAGATAATAATACGGGGACAATAAAACAGGTGATGTAAGAGAGAGACTGGCTGAGTTAGAAACAAGGCCAAAGGAGAAGTACTGCTCTAATCAGATTGTTCAGGATCTGCTTTTCCTGAAGGAATGTAAACTTCAAAAGGCAGAGGCTTTGTCTATTGCTACATCCTAAGTGCCTGGAAATAATAGGTGTTCAATGTATATATAAGGGATAAATTATGAAATATATTGGTTTCTAAATGAGGACTATTTTCCAATATGCCACAGAACAGCTGCAATCTCAGGGAAGTCACATTTTTTATATGATAAATTACATCACCAAAATACTTGTTCAAAATACTTGTTGAATAGATAAATAAATGAAACAAAAATATCCACTTCCATAGGTCCCCAGGTACATATAAGGTTCTTCATGGACCAGAATCCCTTACATAATCTACCTAAGTTGGTGATTCCTGACCCCTGAACCCAACAATAGTCAGACTACAGGGTATCCACAGAAGTAGCTGATAACCTCTTTGTTTATCAAAGTGCTCTTGGTAAGTCAGCAGTGCACTCTTATCCAAGACAGAGGGACCTTAATCTTATCAGACAGGATTAAGGGAAATAAACAACCTATACAGCAAAATGTAAAATTACATTCAGAAAATCCCAACAGCCAGTGCTCATCAAATACTATATAATCGCCCAGAAGGCAACTTAAAGCTTTTATGGCTTACCTAAAAAGAAAGAGAATATTGATTTCCAGGTCCATTCATGTATTTCTTAAGAAATAGAATATTAGACTAGGTTATCTTGTAGATGTGAAGCATTCACTTATTCATTTATTCACTCATTCATTCAATAAGCATTTACTGAGTATCAACCACTTGCTAGGTACCATGTAAGATACTGTGTATGGGATTTTATGAAGTGAGGAAACAAAACCTGTATAACATAGTGGCAGTGTTTAGCAAATTGACAACATGGCTTAGAAAGATGGCTGTATGTCTAGCCAAACTTAGATGGCAAGGAGATATCTGCTATCATCTTTGCAAGAAAGAGATATATGTCGAGTCTCATTATTCATGGTAGTTACATTCTATAAAGTCGCCACAAACACTGAACCATAGAACACTGAACTATGACTCCTAGGGAAATACAGGGTTAGGTTCCTGTGAACCTCTGGTTACAACGTTTTTGTCAGCTTATCAAGACATAACTTTGTTTTGTGTGTGTTAATTTTAAAGACACCATATATAACACCTATTAATTCATTAATATTGAACTTACAGCCAGTAGACTATAACTCATGCCTGAACAAAGCTTATCTAACACGTGTACTTTCCATGTAAGGCACATCACGGACTTCCTGCACTTAGGAACACTGGACAGCACTTCAGCACTACACTTGAGGGCCATTTTAAACAGTGTAATCACCCTCTCAAAAAACACAAAAATGTGAGCAATGTGGCACGAAACAGACCACAAAAGACACTTGTTTACAGTATGAGTGAAGAGACAAGGAAAAGGAAGGAGAAGGGAAGGAGCAGACCATCCGCAAGCAGAAGGAGCCTTCTCGTTAACTCCGCAGCTCTGCAACTGCCCCTCTGCATGCCAGCCAGGGACTAGAGTGTTGCCATCCTGCCAGCACTTCAGTTTTCCGTGGGTCACCAAAGAAGCCAGGCTCCAGACAAAGTAAAGAGAAGACGAGGAGCCAGGTGAGAATGGCAATGCCAAAGCGCGGGCCTTCTCAAAGCGAACCTCCCACATGCATGTCTGAGCTGGAGGATGTGGACAGGAAGTCTGGGCCAGGGCCAGTGAGTAGAAGAAAAGAGATACAATGGCCATCACACAAACAAAAGTTCCTTGCGTTGGGGATAGGGAAGCGGTCAGGAGCAAAGACGCTCAAGCCAGCCCCAAGTGGCAGGGCTTTAGCTGGCAATAAGAAAACCCCCTCCTGCCAAGGTTGCCAAGGAACATGCTCCCAAGGCCCAGAGTATGTCATTCAGAGCATCTTCCCAGTGAGACGTGTGTGGCACATTTGCAGAAGGGCCGAAGCCCTGCCTCAGATCCCTTCTTGGGAGCTTCCTCATCTTTCTGATCAGGACAAGAGGCCCTTTTTCACGGTTTTCATAGTATTAAGATTCCAGTTAGATAAGTTTAAACTTCCAAATTAAGCAGAAAAATGCCTTGAAACTGTACTGCCTTCATTGAAAAAGACAGTTTGGGATTTAGAAAACATCAAATACTCAGCAGATTCGACACATCTAACTACTGCAAATGACATGTGACAGCTACATAGGCCATTAGTCCTGGACTTACCACATCTGTCTTGAGTTAAAGTAATAATCACTCCCCCTTTCAAGGATCTATGCTGTGGCCATGATGCTAGACACTTCCTAGAACTTATTTCACCTAACCTTCCCCCAAATCCCTGCAAGGTTGATATTACAACCCATTCCAATTTCACAGTTAAGAAAACTGTGTGGAAAGGAATTTGCCAAAAATCACGGGGAAAGTAAGTGGTTGAATAAGGACCCAAACCCAAGTCAGCCTGACTTTAATACCTATATCCTTTCTACTATATTGTATATAACCAGGTAATTGTATGGTCTGCACTCAATGGAACATGAACTTGAAATGGTTTTATTTTCCCCAGTCCTTCCTGCCAATCGTGCTACAAAGCGCCATACCTCACTGTCCCTTAGTAACATCTGGGCAGATTCCACAACTCTCCAATCATTTTCAGTCATTAGAAGAGTCTCATTCCAGTTTTTAAGATTCAAACCTATTTATTTTTCAGATTCCCGTTTCTCATCCAGTTTAAAGCTCTCCTCCTTCTATCTACCCAAGGCCAGCCCTGCTTCAGGGCAGCTCAGGGCCTAGAGGGCGTAGGTGCCCTGGTCTGCTCTTTCCCCCCCACCACCACCCTCCAGGTAGTGCTGCTCAGCCTCCAGAGTATCTCCTCCCTTCCCCACCTTCCAGGCTTCAGCCAGCCAGTGCTTTGGAGCACAGAGAGTGAGATCTGTGAGGTGGCAGGGCTCGACTTCTCAGGCCAGCTCCCTGGGAGGGGGGGCAGCTATGGGAGTCTATTTGTCTGTCCACTCTAGCTGAGCCTGGTTCTCTCTGCTGCTGGTGGTCTCCACTAATTTGGCAGTTTCTACCCAGAATCTGCATGTGGTTTACTTGGAGAGATGCCTTGCTGCACCTCATCTCTGTCCGTGACTGAGAATGCTCTCAGAGTGGGGCAACTGGGCTTCCATGCTGCCTCTGCCAGCAGTCCATGCCCCCAGGCATCTGCCCCATCCCCTAACTAGATGTCACCTGATTATCCCGACACTCATGCCTCCCATTCTGCATTCTATGCTTCCTCTTTGAAGCCACAGGAACCATGAAAATCCTCTTCTAGGCCCTCCAGGTGGGGTGGGGGATTTCCGCTGCCTTCTTAGACACCTTACCCTGCAGTGTCTCTATCAGCTTTGGCAGACTACCACAGCCAGGCAAGAAGCAGCCACCGATCTCCAAGTTCACATGTGCCCCTACACTTCAGGGAGCCACGTCAGCCTGCTGCCTTCCTTCCCCACACTTAGCTCCCCTCCGTGCTAATGACAGCACCAAGCAGGGCCTCTGCTACCCCATCTCATCCACCATCTAGGCAGGGTGAGAAGCCAGCCTGCTGGGACACCCCCAGGCTCTCATCCAGTAGTCCACCTTTCACAGGGCTTTGACTTCAGCAGGAAACCCCCACGGGGAAGGAAGGGAAGCACTGTAACATTTGGATATTTGGTCAGCAACTCACAACTGTAACAATGTCTTCTTTCTCCTCTCCACCCCATACCTTCTTTTACCAGTTGGGAAGGGATGAGGGAGGAATGAGGTGATACTTTAGAATGGAAAGAGTTCGGCCACCTCTTACTGAGCTCTGGGGGAAGTGTCTGACTCCACTTATTTGCATCTCACTTTAAAATAAGAGGTGCTTGATACATGGCCCTAGTTACCAATTCCAAGGTAGTAAGAAAAGTTTCACTCAATACACTGCAACATAAATTATGCCCAATTGTCCCATGCCTTTCAAATTTTAATTGAACTTGGTAGAGTACAAATAAGAAGCTGTGGTTATAGATTATTTCAAAAGATGTTGAAAGTCTAATACATCAGTGAAAACTGTATTTTAATGTTATCAATTTGTCAGTGGAGTCTGAAGAATATCACTCAGATTGAAACTGATGGAGAGAAATGTCCCTCCTCTCCATCATAAATGGTAGTCCCAAATAAAGCCAGCCATCAAAAAGCCAAAATGACCACACAAAAGGCTTCCTCGGCCCTCATTTAACAGGGCTGACAGACTGGTGGCCAAGGGCCAAAAACTGCCAACAGGCATTTTTGTCTGAGTCACCAGCATTTTCAGAAATTGGAAACAAGAGCCAACTCATCAGGAGGCTTCACGTAAACTCCAAATCTCCCAGGACGGGCAATACTGGCCGCGCATCCCCACACAGAGACGGCTACAGGAGCTGAGCAGTGGCTTTCCCCTTTAGCCTGGGCAGGAGCTCTCTAGTTCATGACCAGCCCTCTCCAGTCATCTGTGCCATCCTGGCCCCCAGAGATGTTAGTTTGTAGGTCATGGCACTTCTCCTTTGCCTGCTCCCTCTGCAAATGCATTTTTTAAACTCAATTATTCTTGCATCAAAACTTCAGTAATCAAAATTACTCAACCCATATTTTCCCTTCATCTCTTTCTTGGCCTCCATTCTCTACCAGAATTCTATCTCCCAAAACAGTAAACCTCTTCCATACAGCAGAGCCCAGAAGACCCTGACCTCACACTTTGCTGGTTCTGGGGGTTGAGGCTCTGCCCTCCCCTCCTCTGGCATTCTCTCTCATGGAACCACCCCTGAAGGAGACATCCAGAAGGGGAATATCCCTCCTCCTGCCAAGTAAACTCAGCCCTACTTGTCCAGACCCTGTCTACCTTGGCCAATTTCATGGCGCTGCTCACTCTTACATCTCTAGTCCCTGTCTCTAAATTGTTTCCTTCCACTCTTACCTGGTGCTACAAATCTTCTCCGCCTGGTAACAGAATTAGTTGACTGGACCACCTGCTCAACTTGCCATGCATTCCATTCCTTCCATTCATTGCCATGATTCTCAATATAGCTCCATTTCCTCACCACTCTCTTCCTCCTAATTCTCTGCAACGTGTCTTTCAATGCCCTCCAACCAGTCACACACCCACAGTGCTGAGATGTGTTACTAAACATCGGGAACTTCAGGTTGCCAAAAGGCCCTTCTCCTGACCTCTCTGACCTATGGATTTAATGGTCAAGTCATGCTTCTCAGAATTTTCTCCTATTTTAGCCCCAATGACACCAATCTCTCCTGGTTCTCCCATCTCTGGAGGCTCCTTCTCTGTATTCTTAACAGACTCTTCTCTGTCTCCTTCCACCCCTCAATCGATCTTTTGTAACCCTATTATGGCCAAGTCTCACTGAAGAGGAAAATCAGAACCTTGCACTCAGCTAAAAACAACTCCATGCTCCTTCTGCTTTTGTAAAATATGCTTGCTGTGCTGCAAAGGAAAAACAAAAACAGGATGACCTAGCAATCAAATGTAACCATAGGATGTTTTGCTAAATATGGAATGTTTTGCACCTGCTCTTGTAAGTTTCTATTTGGAAACTTCTGGGCTCTGTAAACCAAGTAACCAATCTACCAATGCTAATTGTAACCAGGTGCACTGACCTCTATAAAATCAAAGCTCACCCTGAGTTCAGGGCCCAGAACTTTGGAGTGTTAGCTCATCTGGGGCCTCCAGCTTAATAAACTTGAGTTCTCCAACCCTCTGTGTGTGGTGCTTGGTTTCTCGAGGGACCGATTTCTGCAACATCACAACAAAATGAATGGTGGACCTCACTGTGAAGTAAAAACTCACAGGCTATTTAAGGCTCACCCTTTATTAAGAACTACAACTTTAGGACTTCCCTGGCAATCCAGTGGTTGGGAATTCACGCTTCCACTGCAGGGAGAGTGGGTTTGATCCCTGGTCAGGGAACAAGGATCCTGCCTATGGTGTGGTGCAGCAAAAAAAAAAAAAAAAAAAAAAAACCACCACCACCACTATCAACAACAAGAAAAACCTACAACTTTATTCAGGATAGTCCTAATATTCTGCAATCCTGCACTTCTACCGAAAGCCTGAAGGAGTCCAGCCAGATCAAACCATTCATTTGTTGTTTCAAGTCTGTCTTAGGTACATTCCTGCCTTTACCAATGTTATAGTCACTACTGGAATGCCCTCTTTCTCAGTCATATTGCACCCAGCCTTCAGATTCAGCTCAAGATCCATTTCCCAGAGACAACTCCAACCACAGAGACCTTGCCCTCCTCCAAAATTATAGGACTTATCACTGTCCTACATTTAATCATATGCAATTGTGTGTTTTTATAAATGCCAGCTCCTTCACTGATTTCCAAAGGAAATACACTCAACAAACTTTTATTCTGATTTTTATGGTTTGACTAATATAGAGAGAGAATAAGGAAGGGTCATATTGCAGCAAACACAGAATTTCACATGAAGAATCCCCATTTGGTTTTACTTTCCCTAAAGCCACCTCTCATACCACCATCAATGACCCTCTTGACCATCCTACCTTTTAAATTCATTCTTACAGAAACCTGAGGACCAGCCAGGCCTTGGAGCCTCACTCTTGCCCAAGCTTACCAATGCATTATCTCAAAGAAGACATTTCTCCTAGCACTCTTGCCCAAGCTTACCAATGCATTATCTCAAAGAAGACATTTCTCTTACCAATGCATTATCTCAAAGAAGACATTTCTCTTATACCAGTTACCAAGATGCTCCACTTTTCAACTTATTTTTTAACTTGTACTGTTGTTCAAATGTAGTTCTTAAGTGCTCAATAAAATTATAAACATCTTGAGGAATACTGGTGTAATTAGTAGTTGTAGTACTAATGATACCAGTAATAATAGTAAACACTCTGAAACCCCTAGAACAGTGTTATTCACAAAGGCAATGTTCTGTAAAGGTCTGCTGAACATATGAAAGGAGGTGATGCAAAAAGAAACACCTGTGTAGTGGACTGAACTCCCAAAAGTTATGTACATATCTTAACACCCAGAACCTAACTGGGACCTTACTTGGAAAAAGGGCCTTTGTAGATATAAAGTTAAGGATCCTGAGATGAAAGCATCCTGAATTATTTGGTAGACCTTAGATTTAATGACAAGTGTCCTCATAAGACACAGAATAAGAGAAGATGCAGAACACAAAAGATAAGGCCATGTGAAAATGGATGTAGAGATAAGAAATTAAGTAGCCACAAGCTAAGGAATGCCTAGAGCCACCAAAATCTGGTACATGCAGGAGGATTCTCCTCTAGAATCTCGAGAGAGGGCACAGCCCTGCCAACACCTTGAGTTGAGACTTCTGCCCCCAGAACTGTGAAGGAATAAATTTCTGTTCTTTTGAGTCACCGACTTTGTGGTAATTTAGCAGCTCTAGGACACAAATACAACCAGCCTCCACAGATTTATTCGTCCACTAGAAAAATATTCCTCAAGAGGTTGTTACATACAAAATAGACACTGTGCTAGCATTTCAGATATACAGAGATGTCTTACACATGGATCTTGCCTTGGGAAAAGTTTATATTCCTAAAGCAACTACGGTTACTTCTTGGATTTGGGGTGTCACTTGCTAGCAGGACATTTTGTGTTTCATAAAAGACTACAGATACAGTCATATATTTGTCACAGTAAATCATAATGTGGCTCTTAAAAGATATGTGGGAAGAGCGCTCTAGGCCAGATTTTCCTAATTCCTGCCATTATCAGGAGAGACTGTGAGAGTCTGAACAAGTCAACAACTACAGCATCCAAAAAAGCAGGGCACACATCACTTCCCTTGAGTTACACATGTAAACCTGTGTCACAGCTCCAACAGGAGCACAGGAAGATGTCAAAAGAGAGCACTTGTGGCTACAGATCTAAACAAAACCAGCAGAGGACAGTTTTCCAAAGTGCCACACCCTAATAGAAAAAAACTAACAACCCCTTATTTGGAATGATGTAGTAGAAGCATGAGGTGGCAGCAGATTTCCTGGACCAAACTTAGCACAAAAGAAAGCAGGTAGCTGAGAATAAATAACAAATCAAATGTACAAGCCATATTTTCAGATGAAGGATTTGGAAAGAAGGTAAAGGCTAAAATAAAAAACTATGCTCGCCCATAAAATCCCATGTCACAAGGACAATTGTTGTTAGGCTGGAACATGGCATTAGTCCCTCTCCCTTACAAACCTTATACAAATAAGTGATTCCGAAAGAACATGGCTTACTTAAAAGATGACTATAATAAAGAAGGGAAGGGAATTCCCTGCTGGTCCAGTTGTTAGGATTCAGCACCTTCACTGCCAGGTCCCATATTCAGTCCCTGGCCAGGGAACTAAGATCCCACAAACCTCATGGTACAGCCAAAAAAAGAAAAAAGAAAAGAAGAAAAAAAATTATAGGGAACGATCTAAGCCAGGCTTTGTAAGTCTATTTGCCTTAACAATAATGCTTTAGCATGAACATGTGATTCAATTCTAGCCAATGAGGCATGAGGAGACATTTGTTTCTTTGCTCTTATGAAGAAATGTGGAGAAGCCAAAACAGCACATTCTTCTGTCTCTTGCCACAGCTTCACAGCTACTGCATGCCTGTGATGGAACCAAAAAGAGATAACCGCAAAGATAAAGTCTACATGCCAAGGACTGCAAAGTGGAAAGATGGAAAACCTAGGTCCTGAAGACACTTCTGAGATCTAGAACAGTCCTACCTCTGGATATTTATTATTGAGATAACAAATGTTTTTACTGATTAAGCAATCATTAGATGGATTTTCAGTTACTCATTGAAGAAACATTCTGATATACCAGAGGTCAAAAGGTATCATTTAATACTGATGAATCAAACATTAGAATTATGTGTTTTAAATGTATGAAATGCATGTAAATGTAGAATTATATTTAAATGTAGAGACAGATGCAAAGAACTATAACACCATCAATTTGGGGGTGGAGGTAGTAGAAAAAAAGTGGAAATTGCCAAGTTCACCAATGTTCATAGTGAGAAGAGAGAGAACTATGTAAAGATATGGTCATAAGAGTAACTGTTAGAACAAAAATACAAATCTTCCAAATTATCATAAAATATATACATACCCAACAAAGCAGAAATACAGTTCATATTGTAATTTTAAAAACAAAAAAGATGACAGAACTGAAAGCAAACATTTATTTCCATAAATACACATGGCCTAAACATAACTATTAAAAGAAAAAAAAGGCTCTTAGACTGAATCTAAAAGCAAAATCCGACTACCTGCTGCATATAAGAGGAGAGTCTTAGATTCAGTAAGAAAGTCTGAAAATAAAAGGAAGGGCAAAGTCTCTAACAGGCAATAGCAAATAAAAAGAAAACAAGGTTCATGATATTAATGTCAGATGAGTTTGAATGCAGAGTAAAATGCATTAAATGAAAAAAAGAAAGAAACTTTATAATGTTAAATGGTACAAGCCAAAATGAAGATAAATTGTTATGAATATCTAAGTACCCAACAAGATAGCATTGCTATCCATAACAAAAAACCTTCAAAAAATTACAAGTTTTAAACTGGAAAATATAATCTCAGCAATAGGAAACTTGGATTCTTTTCTTTCAGTACATGACAGAACAAGCAGACAAAATATATCTCAGAATACAGAAAACATAAATAAAATGATGTATTCCTAAGTGATATACTATGAAAATAGAGAATATATCTTCTTTCCAAGTTGCCATGTTACATTTACAAAACTATTTGGAAGCAAAGAAAACTTTAGCAAGTTCCAAAAAAGGAGACACAATATAGACATCCATGATCACAATACAGCAAAACTTTAAAATAACAAAACTAGAACATAAAAAATACTCTACCATGAGATATTTTAAAATTCTGTTAACCTTTGGAACCTTCCTACACTGTAGGCGGGAATGTAAGTTGGTAGAGCCAGTATGGAAAACAGTATGGAGGCTCCTCAGAAAACTAAAAATAGAAATTACCATATGATCCAGCAATCTCACTACTGGGAATATACCCAGACAAAACTATAATTCAAAAAGATACATGCACCCCTGTGTTCATAACAGCACTGTTCACAATAGTCAAAACATGAAAATAACCTGATCGTCCACTGACAGATGAATGGGTGAGAATATGTGGTACATATATACAATGGAATATTACTCAGCCATAAAAAAGAACAAAATAATACCATTTGCAGCAACATGGTAACTAGAGAAACAAAACTAGAGATGATCATACTAAGTGAAGTAAATCAGAAAGAGAAAAACAAATACCATATGATATCACTTATATATGGAATCTAAAATATGGCACAAATGAACTTACCTACAAAATAGAACAGACTCATAGACATAGAGAACAGACTTATGCCTGCCAAGGGGGAGGGGGAGAGAAAAAGGGATGGACTGGGTGTTTGGGGTTGGTAGATGCAAACCATTACATTTAGAACGGATAAACAACAAGGTCCTAATGTATAGCACAGGGAACTATATTCAGTATCCTGTGATGAACCATAATGGGAAAGAATATAAAAAAAGGAATATATATATATATATATATATATATATATACACATATATAAAAAACAATAACAGTCACTCTGCTGTACAGCAGATTGGTACAACATTGTAAATCAACTATACTTCAATAAAAATAAATAAATAAATTTCTGTTAACTTTTACATCAAAGATGAAATCAAAACTGAAGATGTAGGATACCTAGAAGATAATGATAAAAAAAAGAACTATATAGATTTAAAACACTGTATAGAAAAACAGGGTAACTATATTACCTAAAGGATGCAGCTAAAAACATTAAGAAATAAGGAAGAATGAAAGAGATGACTTAAGCACTCAACTCAAGAAGGTAAAATAAAAGGGAAGGAAAGAGAAGATAGTAGGAACAAATCAACAAAAATGAATATTGAAATTAAGGAATTAGAAAAACAGAACATGGTAGAATTAATAAGTAAACCCCCAAGAACTGTTTCTTGGGTGAAGGCGGAGTGCGGAATACAAAATAAAACCTTTAACTTGCCTAATTTTTTTAGTAAGGAGGAAAGAAACAATGATGAGAAAAATCACAAAACATAAGAAATTGAAAGAATCCTAAAACAACCATTTTGCTCAATGTGAGTAAATTCGAGGACTAAGATGAAACAGATTATTTTCTAAGAAATCTCACCCCAGATGGGAATGAAAATTTAACAGACTAATGTCCATAGAAAAAGCAGGGCAAATTGTCAAACATTTACTCCTACCAAAATAGTTCAACACACAGTTGGTTTCACAAGGGGAATCCTGCCAAATCTTTACAACAGATAACCCCAATGCCATTTAAAGTGTTTCAGAGCATACACAAAGAAGAAAAACCTCAAAATTATATTTATGAAGATATAAAACTCCAATAAAGGTAGGGTAGAAAAAAAGAAAACTACATCCCAAACTCATTTATGAGTACTGATGAAAACTTCTAGATGAACATTGGCAAACAGAATCCAAGATCACATTGAAGTACATTAATACCATTATCAAGTGGAGTTTATTCCCCAAATAAAAGAATAATTCTATAATTAAAAACTGATTAAATAACTTTCCATATTAATAATAAAAAAGAAAATTAAATGACCACCTCCATTGACTACGAAAAAGCTTTCACTGAGGGGCTGGTGTTCATCCAAATGGCAGTGCAAAGGCAGATGGCTTGTGCCAGATCCTTGGCAGGAGCTCCAAGACAAGAAAGCTCAGTGTAGTCAAGCAGAATTGGTAGCAGCAACAGGACCCAAAGTGAACTTCTAACAGCATTCAGGGCGATGAGAAACACAGGAATGGTGCCCTGAGAACACTTTTGAGTTCACTGTTTCCTCACCAGTTTGCAGGGCCACTGAACCAACGTAGCCCTAGAGCCCCATTGGAAGGGACCTTACCAAGTGGTCATGACCACTGACCCTGCTGTGAAACTAGAGGCCATGGGTACACATCTCACAGCTAAAGAAGGCTTCACCTGACACCTGTAGAAACTCTGGAGACCTCCGAATCAAACTGACAAGGAAGAGAAGCAGCTAACATCAAGGCAGACTGACTCTACCTGAGATGCTGGGTCAAATTTTCATACTTTAGCTAAACATGAAACCCTTTCTTCTTTTTCTTTCCTTTACTCTGGCACTGATAATGCCATCATCTGTATCTCCCAGGGCATTGCTGGGGGATGAGGGGTGGGGAGGGGGATAACCTCTGGAATTTAAGATAACTCTTTATTTCAGGCTAGGAAAAACCTAACTGACCCCAGACCTGAATGGGCAATGATGCCCTGACAGGATTTATCTTTGTCTGGGGTGGTTATCATTCTCCTTGAACCTAGGTGCCTAGTGCACAGCTGGGCAATGCCCTTTAGGTTATCTAGCTATGCCCCCAACTGTTCTAGAAAGGACCTATCAGGATGCTTTCCATGATTCAGGGTTCACTAACCTTGGCAGGGCCCTACTTCCCTGGTTAGGAGTTAATACAAATGAGAATATGATCAGGAATCCTTCCGTAACTCATAGAGACATTGTAGAGTCTGTTGCTAGACTCTAGCTGCCCAACAAAAATCTTTAAGATGCTCTGGCTAAGGGTGCTCTTGAGAATACGATGACCCTCGATTCTCTTTTAGCTAGTTAAGGAGGTGTCTACGCTGTGGCCAATACCACCTGCTGTACCTGGACTGACACTTCTGAGGAAGTTGAAACTCAGTTACATAAGATCACAGAACAACCCATTTGGCTTAAAAGAGTGACTTCTTCAGTGGGGTCTTCCTTTGATTGGTTTGAGTCTTAGGGACCGTGGCTCTGAAGTACATGAGAAACATAGGGAATTATCCTGCTTATGATAATCATAATAACCTCCCTGGAGCACTGTATTCTCTCAAAAGCTTTAAATCTATGTTCACGGCCGCTAACCACCAGGAAATGACCTCCCTGAGACTGGAACATTGGGAAAGGAATGAAGAGAATGACCAACTTAAGACATGTGAACCTGGAACTGTGATCTATGGATGTCATGGGAATTAAGCAAAAATATCACGCCACACCAAGCATCAACAAAGCTTCAGAGTGGTAGCTGAGAGAGATGCTAATACCTTAATTTTTTATCACATCTCTCAATCAAGTTGAGAGTTTTACCGAAAGGGAGGAATTATTAAAAAGAAAACCACAGGCCCAAAATGGTGTTATTTGTGCCAAAGCCCGTGTCAGCAAACCAAGACTTAATACCAGATTTAATTGCAGTCTCAGCCTTCCCCAGAAATGTAACCTTAATGAACCAGTCTGGAATTCTCCTGTGAGAACCAGTGAGGAAATCTGTCATGTGGGCCCTTCCCCATCCACCCCTTACCACCACGACATGAAGAAGAGGCAATCTGTATGACAAAACCTTTGCCAATTCCTTCCCCCACAAAAGAAGGTATCCTGACCTAAAAAACAATCCTTTCTTTCTTTTACTAATAGCTCCCTTGCCCCACCTTTCCTGGGAGCACTCTTCTACTTTGCTAGATGGGATGCTGCCTGATTCATTAATTGTTGAATAAAGCCAATAAGATCTTTCAAAAAAAAGAAAGGAAGAAAAGGAAGGAGGGAGGGAGGAAGGAAGGAAGGCGAAGGAAGGAAGGAAGGAAAAGCTTTTGCTAAAATTCAATATTTTGACAAAAATTCTTACTGTATACTATACTAAGAATAGATGAATTCTCCCTTAACATGATAAAATATCCCTATTACATCTCAAAAGCCAGCATATCTGCCTTAATGAAAATACTATTAGTATTCTTACTAAAATCAAGTTGAAGACAAGGATGTCTACTATGATCACTATTAATTTTTGAGGGTCCTGGGTCACATTAGACAATTAAAAATAATTAGGTATAAAATTTTAAAGGATAAGGTAAAATTATCATTATTTTCAGATAATATGATTAGTTATCAGGACAGCACTGGAGAACCAACTGAAAAACTATATAATCAATAAGAGAATTCACTAAAGTAGATAAATATAGCCATAATATGGTAACATAACTACTATTCATATACACAGACAACGCTGACAGGAGTTTTAAAGAAAGAATACATTGCAATCAAAGGTTAAAATAGCTAGAAAAATATATAACAAGAAATATATACAAATCCATATGAAGAAAACTTTTAAATGTTACTGAAGGACACACAAGAACTGAGCAAGTGAAAAGGTAAAGCATGTTCATGAATAAGAAAATTCCATGCATTAAAGATCAGTCCTCCCTAAATTATTCTATAAACTTAACGTTATCACACACACAAACACACACATAATTTTAACTGTTTGAAACTAGACAAACTGACTCCAAAGTTCAAAGGAAAAATAAACAAGAATAATCAGAAATATTCTGAAAAAGAAGACAAAGACCAGGGATTAGCAATGCAAAATATTAAAACCTAATATAAAGTTATAGTATTTAAAATGGTGAGCTACTGGTTCATGAATAGATAAAAAGATAAATGAAACAGAATAGAAAGTCCAGAAATAGATTCAAATAGTTAGAAATTTTAAACGTGATAAATGAATTTTAATTTCACAGAAAAAAGTGACTATTCAATAAGTAGTATAAAAACAAAATACCTGATAGCTAAATGGAAAAAGATTAAGTTGGATCCCTATTTCACACCTTACATCAAAATACATCCCAGATAGATCAAATATTTCAGCATAAAAACCATTAAAGTATTATAAGAAACAAGAAGAGTAAAAAGTAATCTCAGAGTGGTGAAAGATTTTCTAATTATATCATAGAATTCAGAGTCCATAGATGACTGATAAATTTGACTACTAAAAATGGAAATTAAAACAGTTTAAAAAAAGCAAAAAGTCAAAGACAAATGACTAAGAAACTAAGGAAAATATTTACAAACCATATAACATTGGGCCAACTTCATAAATTCATTAAGGATCCTCACAAGTCAATAAGAAAAGACCAACAATGCTTTTTTTAAATTTCAATTTTATTGGAGTATAATTGATGTACAATATTGTGTTAGTTTCAGGTGTGCAGCAAAGTGATTCAGTTATACATATACATATATTCATTCTTTTTGAGATTCTTTTCTAATATAGGTTATCACAGAATACTGAGCAGGGTTCCCTGTGCTGTATAGTAGGTCCTTGTTAGTTAGCTATCTTATATATAGTAGTATGTGTGTATTCATCCCAAGCTCCTGATTTATCCCTCCCCCCATTCCTTTCCCCTTCGGTAATCACAAGGTTCTTTTTAATATCTCTAAGTCCATTTCTGTTTTGTAAATAAGTTCATTTGTATCTTTTTATAAAATTAGATTCCACATGAGTGATATCATATATTTGTCTTTCTCTGTCTGACTTACTTCACTTAGTATGATCATCTCTAGGTTCATCCATGTTGCTGCAAATGGCATTATTTCATTCTTTTTTATGGCTAAGTAATATTCCAATATATACATGTACCACATCTTCTTCATCTATTCTTCTGACAATGGACATTTAGGTTGCTTCCATGTCCTGGTTATTGTAAACAGTGCTGCAATAAACATTGGGATGTATGTACCCTTTTGGATTATGGTTCTCTCTGGATATATGCCTAGGAGTGGGACTGCTGGATTATATGGTAGTTATATTTTTAGTTTTTTCCATACAGTTCTCCATAGCGGTTATATCAGGTTACATTCCCACCAACAGTGCAAGATGGTTCCCTTTTCTCTGCACCCTCTCCAGCATTTATTGTTTATAGATTTTTTGATGATGGCCATTTTGACTGGTGTGAGGTGATACCTCATTATAGATTTGATTTGCATTTCTCTAATACTTAGTGATGTTGAGCAACTTTTCATGTGCTTTTTGGCCATCTGTATGTCTTCTTTAGAGAAATGTCTATTTAGATCTCCTACTCATTTTTCGATTGAGTTGTTTGTTTGTTTTTTTGACATTGAGCAGCATGAGCTGTTTGTATATTTTGGAGATTAATCCCTTGTCGGTCTCATCCTTTGCAAATATTTTCTCCCATACTGTGGGTTGTCTTTTCAATTTGTTTATAATAATGCTTTTAAAAAGAGACAAAAGATATGAACAGACAGTTCACAGAAAATACAAATGGCTCTTAAATTTAGGAAAAGATGCTCAACATCATTCATAATGAGATAAAAACCAAAACAGTATACAATTTCCCTCCATCAGATTGCTAAACATCATAAGGTTTGGTACACACAGTAATGACAAGGGAATAGGGAAACAGGCACAGTTACGTATCACTGCTGGGAGTGTACAATTTCTATAGAGAACATGTACTTTTTAACACAAGAATTCCTCTTCTAGAGATGATCCTACAGATATACTCACACAAAATGATCTATACACAAGGATATTCATTGTTATATAGTTTATGATAGCAAAACTTTGGAAAAGCCTAAATGCCTGTGTATAGTAGACTAAGTAAATTATGGTACATCTGTAAGGTAAAGCATGAAGCTATTAAAAAGAATGAAGTGCTCTCTCTGAACAAATATTGAATAGCCTCAGGATGAAATGTCAGAAAAACAAAACAAGGCACAGAAAAAAATGTATAGCAAGCTACCATTGAACTAAAGAAAAAAAAAATGCTTTCTCCTGAAGGATACACAAGACACTGATAACAAGGGGTACCTCTGAGAACAGGGGGTGCCTCTGTGGAGAGTAACTCAGTACCTTAGAGTAGGAGGAAGAGCGAAACTGACATTTCACTACACACCATTTTTGATTCGTGTTTCACTTACATATATTGCCTCAAAAACTATAAAAATTTAAAAAAAAAACAAAAAAAAACAAAAAAAAACTATAAAAATTTAAAGCCTTTTTATAGGCTTTCTTTTATCTGTCATGTAGCTTCTCAAATTCTCAACAAATATGCACTTAGTGTCTATTCTTCTAAACAGGGTGTCACCTCTGTGGGTATTCTTGTTTTGTTTCAGGGACAGGCCAGATAAATTCCACCCTTAAGGGTATCAGGGTTTCAATTTTCAATGTGATTATGATCTCCAGGAGAAAAAAAAAAAGCAGACAATACTGGCTCTTTTTTAAAAGCCCTTTAAACCGTTTCTGTTCTTAAGCAAATCTGCTGCCAAACATCAAAAGGTGTCTTTTCTACCTTTACATACAAAGATAAATGGTTTTTCAAGGGCACTCCTTATTTTACTAAAAACAAAATAAAAATCAAGATTCCTACTTTTGTGGGATGTAGCTGTATCAGGGTACAAAGGGTATGTCTCCTTCAAACAAAAGAAAAGAAAGATTTTGTTCACATTTTGTTTGAATCTCTTTCTTCTTCAGAACTGCTATGCCAAGTTTCAATCCGAAAATATGCACCTGTCATGGATGTGCTGACAGACCTTTATCTAGGGAAATGTGAACCTAATGCAATAATTCTTAGCCAAGTAACATGGGTAGTTTTTCATTATTTTAAAGTCTCCACAAACATTTCTTAAGGAAACTTATGGCCTTGATACCACTAATTCAGGGTAATATAGAAGTTTACTTAGGTCATGAAGTCTTACACATTAGAGACTACAGAACAGTACTATTCAGCCATGTAAACCTGACTTTAATGAGATGTAAATGAGTATATTTATTAAACAATCTCCATAAACCCACAGAAGTGTTTTAAACACAACATCTTTAAGGAAAGGATAAAAAGCTCAGAGAATCCATGCATTTCAGTCCCTTCTACTTTTCAGACTCCGTCCGCTTCAGAACATTTTCTGTCTCCAACTGGTTTTTCCAGTGGGAGGAATTCAAACTATAACAGGTATTTTGGATAATTTGCAATGTTGAAAATTTTAAGATACCATGGTAATGGTTGGTATATTACTGTTACCTACTAAAATAGATCTACTATGATCAGTTTCAAGGTTTCTAGTCTAATAATTATTTTAGATACAAGACTGCTTTAATTACAAGACAATCTCTGACTCCTCCACCTCTACTATCTTAGAAGTATTATAATAGAAGTCTCGTCAGGTGTTTTGTGTGTATGGTTTCGAAGTTTTTTTCTTTTCTTCAGTCTAACCACCCTTTTCTCCAGTTGCAGCCCTAACTTAGCAATGTATTGCTAAGTTGCTTCATTGTGGTATTTGAGCTGCTTCCTTACTAGCAAAGCAATGTGGTACTCATACCAAAGCTAGCTGTCAAATAGGATGGTCCTCTGCCTAAAGCCCTCAAATTGCTCCTCATCTCGCTCAGAGTAAGAGGCAAAGTCCTCAGGATGCCCACAAGGCCCCTACTACTTTCAGACCTCATCTCTACTACTCCTCCCTTCTGCTCCAGTTACTATGGCCTTCTTGCTAAAGTACAAGGCTCCCACCTCAGAACCTCAGTACTAACTGTTCCCTCTGTTTGGAACACTCTTACCCAGGAGGAACACAGTACCTTCAAGGCTATGCTCAAAATTCACTTTTCAGTGAATCTCTCCTTGACCAACAGATTCAAAAATTCAATGACTCCCCCACTCTAGCAGTCCTTTTCCTCCTCCCTCAATTTATTTTCTGCATAGAACATATCACTTCTAAGCATACTATAAAATTAACTTGCCTGTTTAGTTTATGTCCATATTCCCAATCTAAAATGGAAACTCTATGAGGGCAGGGATTTTCATCTGTTTTGCTCACTGCTGTATCCCCACTACCCAGAACAATATCAGGCACACGGTAGGTGCCAGGGCTGCTACATACAACTGAGCTGACTGTGTAATACATGACCCCAGAGGACATCATTCACATGGTCTAGGAGTGGCACAACGGTGCAGTCCTGTCCAGGCACCAGGAGTTTCTTAGCTTTGTGATCTGTAACACAGCAGCTTTTCACAAATGGTTTCTGAGGTCCATGAAGCTTTATTTTTGCCTCCTTTTTGTTTTTATGGTTTCATTTCTATTACAAGTAAGCTGGTATTGGATATTGCATAGAAAGACAATTATCTGGTTCTATAAAAGCAAAAATCTTCATCTATTACATCTAAATCTGTAAGAATTCCTCTAAACTATAAGATCTGATAGAATCTGTTTTTCTACCAGATCCCTGAATACCATAGTAGTGAATTAAAACAACTTAGTTGTTTAACTAGATCAAGCAAATTAACTGATAATTCAGAAAGAATCTAAAATGCTACACTTTCATATACTTCATAAATACAAATCAAGGAAAAGTTGGCAAGAATTTTATTTTCTTTTTTTCCCTAATTTTTGGAAATGAGTTGTAGATTCTTCATTCATTTCAAGCACTAGAATTACTTGGGAGAATTCTTTTAAATATAATCCATCACAACAAACCTCAAATTGATAGGTTCCTTGCTGCAGCTGCCAAACCTTAGCTAGGCCATTTGTTTTTCCTTTGTTATGCATAATTCACATGGATTTAACAATGCAATGGTTAGTGCTATAGTGAGGCTACATATCCTGAGAGAGCTGAATAGGATTACAAATGCCACTTTACACTACTGTGTATAGCTCTTACAATTTACAATGGAACATTAGAAATATTGAAAAAGAAGAATTATGTCTACTCCCTAAGACATACTTGCACATGCTTTTCACAAACACACACACACACACTCACTCACACTTTAGTTTGTATATACTGTAAATTGTATGTTTCTATGATTATATTCCTAATAATTCCAGCCACCACAATGCTGACTGATTTTCAAATACTGAACCAGTCTTGATTCCTGGAATAAAAGTTCCTTGGTTGTGATATATAGTTCTTTTTCTGTGTTGCTAAATTCTATTTGCTAATATTTTGTTAAGGATTTTGTGTCTATATTCATGAGGAACATTGGTCTGTAGTTATCTTTTTTGTACTGTTTTTGCCATTTGGTATCACAGTAATACTAACTTCATAAAATGATTTAGGAAATGTTCCCTTCTACTTTCAGGATTAGGTTATATAGAATTGATGTTAATTCTTCTTTAAATATTTGGTAGAAATCTCTATAGTGAAACTATCTGGGGCTAGAGATTTCTTTCTTGGGAGTTTCTAAATTATTAATTCAATTTCCTTTATAGTTATAAGGCTATTCAAATTATTTGTTATACATTGAGTAAATTGTGGTAGTTTGTGTTTTACAAGGAACTGGTCTTTTCATTTACACTGTCAAATTTATGTATGTAAAATTACTTGCGGTATGTAGTCCCTTACTAAGCTCCTGATGTCTGTAGTTGGTGATTTCCTGCTTCACTCTTGGTATTGGTATCTGTGCCTCCCCATTTCTGTGATTTTTGTTGTTAATTTTACTGTTAAAATAACCTTAAGCATAGTGCTTAAGTGCTATCTACTCTTCCTAAGGGAAAGAAACTATGATTTGCTTTACAGAGAAAATATATGCTAGATAAGCTTTGATCAAACATGAATCACAGTGCAGTTGGCAGTGAGTTCAAAGTTAATAAATCAACAATAAATACTCGGACTTCCCTGGTAGCGCAGTGGTTAAGATCCACCTGCTAATGCAGGGGACACAGGTTCAGTCCCTGGTCCAGGAAGATCCCACATGCTGCAGAGCAACTAAGCCCATGTGCCACAACTACTGAGCCTGTGCTCTAGAGGCCACGAGCCACAACTGTTGAGCCCATGTGCCACAACTACTGAAGCCCGCAAGCCTAGAGCCCATGCTCCGCAACAAGAGAAGCCGCTACAATGAGAAGCCCATGCACCACAATGAAGAATAGCCCCACTCTCTGCAACTAGAGAAAGCCTGAGCACAGCAACTAAGACCCAATATAGCCAAGAAGTAAATAAATAAATAAATTTATAAAATATATATATGTATATATATAAATACTCAATAAGCTGTCTTTAAACAAAAACACACATAAAACAAGAATATGTATTGATCAGTTGACAAAAATATGAACAGAGGCTCACAGAAACCTAACCCTGTGTTTCCCTTAGGAGCAGCAGTTCAGTATGTGGGAATTCAGCATTCACAGTAACTTTATTAGCTACCACAAACAATGATAATCAACTGTTTATATTTTTCCATCCTTTTATTTTCTACCTCCTCATATTGCTATATTTGAAATGAGTTTCTTGTAGATAGCATACAGTGTAGCACACTTTTTAATCTTCCCTGCCAATCTGTTGTTTAATTGCATATTTACACCATTTATATTTAATGTAATTCCTGACATGTTAGAACTTTACTGTTTTACTTTTTGTTTTCTACTTCCTCTCTGCTTTTTGTTTATCTGTTTTTTTTTTCTCTGCCTGCCTATGGGTTACATGAACATTTTTTAGAATTCCATTTTTACTTATCTGTAATGTTTTCAAATATATCTCTTTGCATAGCTTTTTTAGTGGTGTTATATCATATATATATATATCATCACTGGTAAAATATCATTTTACCGGTTTGACTGAAGTATAGAAAACTTACCTCCTATTTATGTCCCTTTACTCCTCCATGTTTATAATATAATTTTCTTAAATATTTTCTCTACATATATTTAGAGAGTGTTAACAGTTTTCACTTCAATCAAGAGGAAATTAAGAAAACTCAAGAGGAAAACAAGTCAGGAACTTCCCTAGTGGCACAGTGGTTAAGACTCCACCCTCCCAATGCAGAGGGCTTGGGTTCAATCCCTGGTCAGGGAACTAGATCCCACATGCGTGCCACAACTAAGTGTTCACATGCCACAACTAAGGAGCCCCCTGCTGCGACTAAGATCCAGCACAACTGAATACATAAAATATGTAAATAAATCTTTAAAAAAAAAGAAAGAAAACAAAAGCCAATTGTATTTACTGATATATTTGTTTATCATGTTCTTTCTTTCCTTCCTAATGTTCCTTCTTTTAGCATTTCTTTTCTGTTCAGAGAACTTCTTTAGCCATTCCTTCAGGGTAAGTCTGCTTAAGGTTGTTTCTTTTACCTGAGAATGTCTTGATTTCTACCTTCATTCCTGAAGGATATTTTTGCTGGATATAATAACTAAGTTGACAGCTATTTTCTTTCAGTACCTAAAAAGTATTGTGCCACCATCTTCTGACCTCCATAGTTTCTGATGAGAAATATACTTTCATTCTAATTATTTTTCTCCTATAGGTAAGGTGTCATTTTGCTCTCACTGCTTTCAAGGTTTTTTTCTTTGTCTTTAGTTTTCAGAAGTCTAATTATGCTGTGTATTGACAGAGATCTCTTAGAGTTTATCCTGTTGAAAGTTTGCTCAGCTTCTTGAATCTCTAGGTTTATGTCTCTTATCAAATTTGGGAATTTTGCAGCCATTATTTCTTTGAGAGTTTTTTTTCAACCCTGATTTCTTTCTCCTCTCCTGAAACACTGACAACAAGAATGTTAGATTTTTTCTTATACTACACTGGCTCTGAGACTCCGTTTTTTGTTTTTTGTTTTTTTCCTGTCTGTTTTTTCTCTGTTGGTCAGATTGGGCAATTTCTATTGCTCTATCATCAATTTTACTGATTCTTTCTTCCGTCACCTCCATTCCGCATTGAGATTCACTGAGATTATTTTGTTTGTTTGTTTGCTTTTTGTCTGTAATCATCTGCACTTCCAAATTGCTGGCGTTTTCAGCTTCAAGTCTGAGATATATGACACAAAAAGAAAACCCAAGGAACTCAAGCACCAACATCTCTAGCTGGTCTATCTTTTTTCCACCTTTCAGAGTCTTATTATGTTTGAGTAGGTAGGTAGGTAGGTAGATAGATAGACTGACAGACACACAGGTTTTTAGATTTTTTTAGTTGTACTTAGAGGGATAAATAGGAAAAAGTACACCTAGCCCATCTTCCCAGAAGTGGAAACTCTCAAGCATGTTAATTTTTAAAAACACACTGTGTAAAGTATAAAACTGTCACGAAGCAAACATAAGTGTCAAAGCTACCTCCAAGCCCACTTCATTTTTTTCCTGAATGTTATCTCTTCTGTGAATCCTTTGCTGAACTATCCAGGTCAGAACAAATTGCTCCTTTCTTTGTGTGTTCACAGCATATTATTTATTTTTCTATAATGCCTTATAATCATCTAATGGTGTCATCGTTGGTCATTCAAGTAAAGCAAATTGAGGATGAGGATCAAGTCAAATTCATGTTTGGAGTCTCAATGTCTGAATGTCTAATAGGATACATGTATTAGAATAACTCACACAGTGTGGGGCATATAGTGGATATTCAATAAATATTTGTTGACTGAATAAGTGAACAAATGAACATTTATTCAACACTCGCCATACGTTCCAGAACTCAATAAGGGTTTGTTAAATTGGACTAAACTGTTTCCGCATCTGTCAGTCTAATCAATCCACAATTATTTTTTCCTATGGGGAAAACAGAAGCTCACTAAGCATATCCAAAGTGCAATTATTGCAGATTAGCACTTTTTCCCAATCAACAATTAATTATCAACTACTTATTTAAAACTATATGACCAGGGGACTAGAGCCTCAGCCTCCTGATTACTAGTTTCATAAACTTTTCCTTGACCCTCTGATTCAGACTGGGGCTAGTTTATCTACCAATCAGATCGAGTGGCTTCTTGTAGTCTAGATTGGTGTTTTTCAAACTGTGGAGTCATGAAATTGATTTAGAGGGTCATGACCCAGCATTAAAAGAAAACAGGATAGAAACTATTAGAGTGCATCCCACATAGTAAAGACTATATTTTAAGGAAGACAAAGTACTTTCACACCAATTATATAATTTACTCCTGAGGAGGCTGAAAAAAGATGGCGGAGGAGTAGGAGGTGGAGATCACCTTCCTCCCTACCAATATATCAAAAATACATCTACTTGGGGAGTGGCTCCTGGAGAACACCTTCCGAATGCCAGCAGGAGACTTCAGATCGCCAAAAAGGCAAGAGAATTTCCACGTAATTGGGTAGCACTAAGGAAAGAAGGGAAAAAGAGAGACAAAGAATCCTGAGGAGACTGGCCCTCCTGGGAGGGAACTGTGAGGCAGGGAAGGCTCCTACACAATGGGGAGCCCCCTCACTGGCAGGGAAGGACAGGGGAAGCCTCGGAGCCCCCAGAAGAGAGAGCAATGGCAGGTGTATCAAGGGCAGAGAGGAGAGATCCCCACACGGAAGAGTCAGGCAGCACTCCCCAGACAGAGAAGCTAATCTGCTCACTCGCGGTGGCAGTGGGGGCCAGGCACCAAGGCTTGGGCTTCGGAGAACAGACACCAGGGAGAAAGCTGGGACTGACTGTATGAGAACAGCCTGGGGGCATGTGCGCCAGCAAGCTAGGAGGAGTTTGGGGAAAATCCTGGGCCAGACAGAGAGGGAGGGAACTTTTGTTTCGGAGTGCTTCGGAGGAACTTCCCTCTCCGCAAACTCACAGGCTGTGAAGCTGTGCGACCCATGGCTGCTGGATCGAAAAGCCTGCCTGCCACCCCACACCACCGACCCGTGGCTGCTGGATCAAGAAGCCCACCTGCCGCCCTGCACCCCTGCCCACCCCGTGCACAGCTGGGTCCCGCAGAATGCCTGCCCACCTGTCTGCTGTCCCACTCCCCCACCCTGCTGCCACATCGCCAGTCCCCACAGCCAGTCCACCCGCAGCCGCCAAGTGTCCTGTGTGTAAGGCAAGACACTGGCCACACCCTCCCAGCAGTAGGTGAAGCCCACCAACACCAAGGGTCTGGCGATCAGGACCAAATTCCCTGGGAGAACGCACAGCACACCTCAGGCTCACGCTGTCCTCTACTTCTATAAGCACTCCTGCAGATTTCACTTACACTGCCATATCCCTCCCTACCCCCGACCTGAAGTTGCAAGTGAGGCCCAAGCGCCCTCTTCCACCCACCTCTTGCCTGTGCAGGGAATGACTCCTGAGAGCAACCCACATGCAAAGTAGGGACCAAAACCAAAACTGATCTCTAAGGACCGCAGGACCAAAGAAGAGAAAGAGAAACAGCTGCAGGAGAAGCAGATTTAATGCCCACAATAGGCTTGAAAGACCCTGCATCTGTGGATCACCTGAACAGACAAGTGTTTCTACAACAGAGACTGCAGACATAGGTGGCAACTGGGGACTGTGGGGACAAATACACACAGGACTAATACCAGATCACAGTCTGAGCTCTCCACAGTCCTCTCCACAGCAGGTGCAGAGCCCTACCTAGAAGTACTGGAGGACTTCTTGGTATGTTTGTCTTGTTTCTGGTTTTAATATTTGTTACTTAAATCTTTACTTATATATTTGAATGTGGATTTGCTCGTAATTGGTATGACTACTCTCTTCTTTCTTTTCTTTGCTCTCTCCTGTTCTCCTCTCTTTGGTTTCTATTCCTCTTCTCTTTTTGCAAGTGCAAGTGTGCACATCTTGTGTGATTTTGACTGCTTAGAGTTGCTTTCACCACGAGTCTTGGGGATCTGTCTGTCCTTTTCCCTTCTTCCCTTTTTTCCCCCCCTTTTTTTCTTTGCTCAACTTCTACCTCCTTTTTCTGTGTGCCATGCAGCGTCCAGGGTCTTGGTGCCCCTGCCGGGGGTCATACCTGGACCTCTGAGACAGCAGAGCAGAGTTCAGGACACTGGACCACCACAGAACTCTGGACCCCATGGAATATTAATCAGCAAGTGCTCCCCCAGAGTTCGCATTCTCAGCACAAAGCTCCAAATCCAACCAAAGGCCAGCAAGCTCCAGTGCTTGACATCTCAAGCCAAACAGAACAGAGATAAGAGGAATTACTACTGAGCAGCACAGGGAAAGGAGACAGTAAATACTCTAAATTAAACAAAATGAGAAAACAAAGAAACACCTTGCAGGCAAAGGAGCAAGATAAAAACCCACAAGACCAAATAAATGAAGAAGAAGTTGGCAAATTGCCTGAAAAAGAATTCAGAGTGATGACAGTAAAGATGATCCAAAATCTCGAACACAAAATAAAGAAAATACAAGAAACATTTAATAAGGACCTAGAAGAACTAAAGAGCAAACAAACAGTAATGAACAACACAATAATTCAAATCAAAAATACTCTAGATGGTATAAACAGCAGAATAACTGAGGCAGAAGAACGAGTGAGTTGGAAGATAGAATAGGGGAAATAACTGCCATAAGCCAGGAAAAAGGAAAAAGAATAAAAAGAATGGAAGACAGTCTCACAGACCTCAGGGATAATATTAAGCAAAACAACACTGGAGTCATAGGCATCCCAGAAGAAGAAGGAAAAAAGAAAGAGTCTGAGAAAATATTTGAGGAGATTATGGTGGAAAACTTCCTCCACATGGGAAAGGAAATAGTAAACCAAGTCCAAGAAGTGCAGAGAGTCCCATACAGAATAAACCCAAGGAGAAACACACTGAGGCACATATTAATCAAACTAACGAAAATAAAACACAAAGAAAAAATATTAAAAGCAGCACGATAAAAGCAACAAATCACATATAAGGGAAAACCCATAAGGATAACAGCTGATCTCTCTGCAGAAACTCTGCAGGCCAGAAGGGAGTGGCAGGAGATAATTAAAGTCTTGAAAGAGAAAAACCTACAGGCAAGAATACTCTACCCAGCAAGAATCTCAATTCAGATTCAATGGAGAAATCAAAAGCTTTACAGACAAGCAAAAGTTAAGAGAATTCAGCACCACCAAAACAGCCTTACAACAATTGCTAAAGGAACTCCTCTAGACAGCAAACACAAGACAAGGAAAAGACCTACAAAAACAAGCCCAAAACAATTAAGAAAATGGTAATAGGAACATACATGTCAATAATTATCTTAAATGGAAATGGATTAAATGCTCCAAACAAAAGACACAGACTGGCTGAATGGATACAAAATCAAGACCCTTACAAGAAACCCACTTCAGACTTAGGGACACATACAAACTGAAAGTAAAGGGATGGAAAAAGATATTCCATGCAAATGGAAGTCAAAAGAAAGCTGGAGTAGCAACACTCATATCAGACAAATTAGACCTTAAAGTAAAGACTATTACAAGAGACAAGGAAGGACACTACATAATGATCAAGGGATCAATCCAAGAAGAACATATAACAATTGTAAATATCTTTACACCCAACATAGGAGCACTGCAATACATAAGGCAAATGCTATCAGCCATAAACGGGGAAATCAACAGTAACACAATAATCATAGGAGACTTTAACACCCCACTTATACCAATGGACAGATCATCCAAACAGAAAATAAAAAAGAAAACACAAGCTTTAAATGACACATCAGACCATCCAGACTTAATTGATATTTATAGGATATTCTATCCAAAAACTACAAAATACACTTTCTTCACAAGTGCACACAGACATTTTCCAGGATAGATCACATCTTGGGGCATAAATCAAGCCTCAGTAAATTCAAGAAAATTGAAATCGTATCAAGCATCTTTTCCGACCACAACACCATGAGACTAGGTATCAATTACAGGAAAAAAACTGTAAAAAATACAAACACATGGAGGCTAAACAATACGCTATTAAACAACCAAGAAGTCACTGAAGAAATCACAGAGGAAATCAAAAAAGACCTAGAAACAAATGACAATGAAAACACGATGACCCAAAACTACGGGATGCAGCAAAAGCAGTTCTAAGAAGGAAGTTTATAACAATACAATCCTACCTCAAGAAACAACCAAAGCATACACCTAAAACAATTAGAGAAAGAACAAAAAGCCCCAAAGTGAGCAGAAGGAAAGGAATCATAAAGATCAGATCAGAAATAAATGAAAAGGAAAGGGAAGAAACAATAGCAAAGATTAATGAAACTAAAAGCTGGTTCTTTGAGAAGATAAACAAAATTGATAAGCCATTAGCCAGACTCATCAGGAAAAAAAGGGAGAAGATGCAAATCAATAGAACTAGAAATGAAAAAGGAGAAGTAACAACGGACACCACAGAAATACAAAAGACCATGAGAGATGACCACAAGCAACTATATGCCAATAAATTGGATAACCTGGAAGAAATGGATACATTCTTAGAAAAGTACAACTTTCCAAGACTGAACCAGGAAGAAATAGAAACTATGAACAGACCAATCACAAGCACTGAAATTGAGACTGTGATGAAAAATCTCCCAACAAACAAAAGTCCAGGGCCAGATGGCTTCACAGGTGAATTCTATCAAACATTTAGAGAAGAGCTAATACCCATCCTTCTCAAACTCTTCCAAAATATTGCAGAAGGAGGAACACTCCCAAACTTATTCTACGAGGCCACCATCACCCTGATACCAAAACCAGGCAAAGATGTCACACAAAAAGAAAATTACAGACCAATATCACTGATGAATATAGATGTAAAAATCCTCCACAAAATACTAGCTAACAGAATCCAACAGCACATTAAAAAGATCATACACCATGATCAAGTGGGGTTTATCCCTGGAATGCAAGGATTCTTCAGTATATGTAAATCAATCAATGTGATACATCATATTAACAAATCGAAGGATAAAAACCATATGATCATTTCAATAGATGCAGAAAAAGCTTTTAACAAATTTCAAAATCCATTTATCATAAAAATTCTCCAGAAAGTGGGCATAAAAGGAAGTTACCTCAACATGATAAAAGCCATATATGACAAACCAACATCCAACATCATTCTAAATGGTGAAAAATTAATGCATTCCCTCTAAGAACAGGAACAAGACAAGGGTGCCCACTCTCACCAATATTATTCAACACAGTTTTGGAAGTCTTAGCCACAGCAATCAGAGAAGAAAATGAAATAAAAGGAATCCAAATTGGAAAAGAACAAGTAAAATTGTCACTCTTTGCAGATGATATGATATTATACATAGAAAACCCTAAAGATGCTACCAGAAAACTGCTAGCACTAATCGATGAATTTAGTAAAGCAGCAGGATACAAAGTTAATGCACAGAAATCTCTTTCATTTCTATACACTAACAACAAAAGAGCAGAATGAGAAATTAAGGAAACACTCCCATTTACCATTGCAACAAAAAGAATAAAATACCTAGGAATAAACCTGCCTAAGGAGGCAAAAGACCTGGATGCAGAAAACTATAAGACACTCATGAAAAAAAAATCAAAGATGATACAAACAGATGAAGAGACATACCACATTCTTAAATTGGAAGAATCAACATTGTGAAAATGACTGTGCTACCCAAAGCAATCTACAGATTCAATGCAATCACTATCAAATTTCCAATGGCATTTTTCACAGAACTAGAACAAGAAATTTAATGATTTGTATGGAAACGCAAAAGACCCTGAAGAGCCAAAGCAATCTTGAGAAGGAAAGACGGAATTGGTGGAATCAGGCTCCCTGACTTCAAACTATACTGTAAGGTTACAGTGATCAAGACAGTATGGTACTGGCACAAAAACAGAAAGGAACATCAATAGAACAGAATACAGAACTCAGAGGTAAGCCCAAGCACATGTGGGCACCTTATCTTTGATAAAGAAGACAAGAATACACAATGGAAAAAAGACAGCCTCTTTAACAAGTGGTGCTGGGAAAACTGGACAGCTACATGTAAAAATGAAATTAGAACACTGCCTAACACCATACACAAAAATAAACTCAAAATGGATTAAAGACCTACATGTAAGGCCAGACACTATAAAACTCTTAGAGGAAAACATAGGCAGGACACTCTATGATATAAACCAAAGCAAGATCCTTTTTGACCCACCTCCTAGAATAATGAAAATAAAATCAAGAATAAACAAATGGGACCTAATGAGACTTAAAAGCTTAATATCAAAAACACAAATAACCCAATCCACAAATGGGTGGAAGACCTAAACAGACATTTCTCCAAAGAAGACATACAGATGGCTAACAAACACATGAAAAGATGCTCAACATCACTAATCATTAGAGAAATGCAAGTCAAAGCCACAATGAGGTATCACCTCACACCAGTCAGAATGGCCATCATCAAAAAAACTAGAAACAACAAATGCTAGAGAGGGTGTGGAGAAAAGGGAACTCTCCTGCACTGCTGGTGGGAATGTAAGTTGGTACAGCCACTATGGAAAACAGTTTGGAGGTCTGTTAAAAAACTAAAAAAGGAACTACCATATGACCCAGCAATCCCACTGCTGGGTACATACCCTGAGAAAACCATAATCCAAAAAGAGACATGGACCATAATGTTCATCGCAGTACTATTTACAATAGCCAGGACACGGAAGCAACCTAAATGCCCATCAACAGATGAATGGATACAGAAGATGTGGCACATATATACAATGGAATATTATGCAGCCATAAAAAAAAGAATGAAATTGAGTTATTTGTAATGAGGTGGATAGACCCAGAGTCTGTCATACAAAGCAAAGTAAGCCAGAAAGAGAAAAACAAATACCACATGCTAACTCATATACATGGAATCTAAAAAAATGGTACTGACGAACCCAGTGACAGAGCAAGAATAAAGATGCAGATTTAGAGAATGGACTTGAGGACACAGGGTGGGATGGCAAAGCGGAAGCTGGGATGAAGTGAGAGAGTAGCATTTACACTATCAATGGTAAAATAGATACCTAGTGGAAAGTTGCCACATAACATAGGGAGATAAACTCGATGATGGGTGATGAATTAGAGGGCCAGGATAGGAAGGGGGGTAGGGAGTCGCAGAAGGTAGGGGATATGGGGATATATGTATAAATACAGCTGATTCACTTTGGTGAACCTCAAAAACTGGCACAACACTGTAAAGCAATTTTATTCCAACAAAGAGCTTTTAAAAAAAATTTTTTAATTAAAAAAAATAAAACTATATGAACAGAACTATGCATGGCACAAAATTAGTGAAAGTCAGGATTCCTGCCCTCAGAAGTATAAAACACATTGTGGAGACTAAAAGATAAGCAAAAATTAAAGAGTAAATAACCAGTAGTGAAAAATGAAGCATAAGGAAAAAAAGAGAATAACTAAAAAGGACTTTATAAAAGAGGCAGGACTTCAGTCAGGCCTTTAAAAAAACGGTTAAGATTTAGTTGTCAGGAGAGCAAAGAGAAGGGCATTCCAAGTTTAGGAACAGTGTAGAAAGATAGAACCAAATGTGGGCTAAGCATGGGGACAGAGAGGAATTCACTTAAAAAGAGGACATAAGGCTGAAAATTAGAGTTTGGAAAAGACTTAGAATTTGTACAGCATAGAAAGAGAAATAAAGAAACCACCATTATCTGAACATTACAGTTTACAAAGATTTTTCAAACAAGCATTTTCTCATTTAAGCCACAAAATTTCTCTAATGAAATGCAGAGGAGGAACATGAAGTGACTTGAATTTAGATCTTCACACATTCACCCTGTGCCATGTACACACCATTCTCTATATATAATGTTCAAATAACTGGGGGTTGGTTATCCTGGGGAATAGGAGGTGACTTTTCCCAGGGAGCTATATCTGACAATATGAAGAAAGATGGATTAAAAAGAAGAGACTAGAGGGACTTCCCTGGTGGTCCCATGATTAAGAATCTGCCTTCCAATTCAGGGGACACAGGTTCGATCCCTTGTCAGGGAAATAAGAACCCATGTGCCACAGGGCAACTAAGCCCACACACCACAACTAGAGAGCCTGCATGCCACAACTACTGAACCCACATGCCACAACTACTGAGCCCACACACTCTGGAGCCCATGCACCACAACTAGAAAGAAGCCCATGTGCCACAACAAAGAGCCCATGTGCCACAATGAAAGATTCCGCATGCCACAACTAAGACCCAACACAGCCAAATAAATAAAATTTTAATTAATTAATTTAATTTGATTAATTAAAAAACAAGCGACTAGAAAAGTGGTGAAGATCCTAACTAGAAAGTCAGCAGTGAATATGCATAAGAAAGGAGTAAATTTAGGAGAGATTCAGAAGAGGATAGATGACTTGTGAGAGGGGGAAGGAAAGGAGTCAAGAAAAAGCTAAGCACTGAAGAAAACACTGCTATCTAATCAAAGGGACCAGAAAATATAAATGATGAGTTTAAATGTGGTCACTGAGTTTCAGGAACTCCACAGGCTTATAGAAATGCAAAAAAAGGAAAGGCATCAAACCAGGGAACACTGCATGTTGGGCAATGAGAGCTGCTAAAACAAAAACAAACCCCTAACTTCTCTGAAGTCTAGAAGCCCAGAGCCACATCTGAACTGCCACCTGCTCAGCTCAACCACAATGGCTACAGGCACCTTATAGTAGACTACAGTAGCTATAGTTTTTGGCTTCCCAGTATACTTTCCCACTTCCTGTTTCTTTTTCTTTAAGTTTATTCTCTGGTCTAGATTGGCTGTCAATCACAGTACCATTCCTTACCCCACACTCCACACCCAAACTACAGAGATAAGATGACCCAAGCAAGGCCAATCAGAATCTTCCCTGATATTGATATACAGTAAAATAGCAACTATATTTTCTTATTTTCTGTATTCTTGATGCTCTGCCATCTTGGACCTCACTGACTGGGAGAACCCCCCTCCCAGGGCTAGTTAATCCTTAATGAGCACTCCTTTCATATGCAAACCAACCAATCTAAAGCCCATACTGATAAATCACTTCCTTTATCTTACTCTCACAGGCCAAACCAATTTTTCCCTGACCTAGTCAACCCAGGGCCAGGTACCAGACAACTTAGGACAGTCCCAATACCTGAGAACCCATTGAAATTATTCACACTAGCCAATGCTAAGCCTGTTTACCCAGTACAACCCATTTTTACTTGCCAAAACCACAATGAAGTCTTTTGCCCGTGCTTTCCCCGCACTCCTTTTGCCTCCTAACTGGCTCTGCTGTTTCTCTATGTGACCATGCATGGCATGGGAAGCCCCACCTCCCGGGAAGTGTGAACAACAAAGTATCTTTTCAATGGCAATCATTTCCTGATCTGTTGGCCTCACCATACCTGAATAATAATAAAATAGATTTTAAAAAATATAGATGTTGCAAATAAAAGTTGTTACTGGAAGTCCTAGCCACAGAAATTAGGCAAGAAAAAGAAATAAAAAGCATTCAAATTGGATAAAAAGAAGTAAAATTGTCACTATTTGTAGATAACATGATATCATATATAGAAAACCCTAAAGACACCACCAAAACAATTGTTAGAAAAAATGAATTCAGTAAATTTGCAAAATACAAAATCAACACACACAAATCTACTGCATTTCTATACACTAGTAATGAAATATCAGAAAGATAATTTAAGAAAACAATCCCACTTACAACTGCATCAAAAAATTAAAAACCAAGGAATAAATCTAACCAAGGAGATGAAAGACATGTATACTGAAAACTACAAGACATTAATGAAAGAAACTGAAGAAGGCACAAACAAACGGAAAGATATTCTGTTTTCATGGATGGGAAGAATTAATACTGTTAAAATATTCATACTATCCAAAGCAATATACAGATTCAATGCAACCCCTATAAAAATGTCAATGGTATTTTTCACAGAATTAGAACTAATGATCCTAAAACTTGTATGGAACCACAAAAGACCCCAAATTGCCAAAGCAATTTTGAGAATGAAGAACAAAGCTGGAAACATCATGCTCCTTGACGTCAAACCATATTATAAAGCTATAGTAATTAAAACAGTATGGAACAGAATAGAAAGCTCAGAAGTCAACCCATGCCTATAAGATCAATTAATTTACAATAAAGGAGCCAAAAATATACAATGAGGAAAGGACAGTCTCTTCAATAAACACTGTTGGGTAAATTGGACAGCCACAGGCAAAAGAATTAAACTGAACCACTATCTTCACTATACATAAAAATTAACTCAAAATAGATTAAAAACTTGAACATAAGACTTGAAACCATAAAACTTTAGAGGAAAACATAGGCAGTAAGCTGCTAGACGTGTCTTAGCAGTGATTTTTTGAATCTGACACCAAAAGCAAAATCAACAAAAGCAAAAATAAATAAGTGGGACTACATCAAACTAAAAAGCTTCTATACAGCAAAGGAAACCATCAACAAAATGAAAAGGCTATCTACTGAATAAAAAATATTTGCAAATCATAGAGCTAATATCCAAAATACATAAATAACTCATACAACTTAATGACAAAAAAAACAAACAATCCAATTAAAAATAGAGGATCTGAATAAATATTTTCCAAAGACATATAGACAGCCAATAGGTACAACAGACACTCTATATCATTTCATCAGGGAAATGCAAACTAAAGCCATATGAGATATCACCTCACTCCTGTTAGAATGGCTAATATCAAAAAGATCAGAAATAACAAATGTTAGCAAGGATGTGGGGAAAAGGAAACACGTGTGCACTGTTGGTGGGAATGTATATTGGTCAAGCCACTACAGAAAATGGTATAGGGGTTGCTCAAAAATTAAAAATAGAACTATCATATGATCCAGCAATTCCACTTCTGAGTATTTATTTGAAGAAAAGAGAAACACTTGATATATGTACTCCCATGTTCATTGCAGCATTATTTACAATAGCCAATATTTTGGAAACAACCTAACTGTCCAACCATGGATAAATGCATAAAGAAATTGTGATATATATGCAATGGAATATTCTTCAGCCATAAACAAAGAATGAAACCTTACCATTTGCGACAACATGCGTGGACCTCAAGGGCATTACACCAAGTGGACAGAAGGACAAGATGGTGGAGTAGAAGGACTTTAAGCTCACCTTCACTCTTGAGCACCCCAAAATCACAACTGACTGCTGAACAATGATTGACAAAAAAGACGGAAACCTACCAAAAAAGATATTCTACATCCAAAGAGATAAGAAAGAAACCCAACAAAACGGTAGGAGGGGTGCACTCATGACATAATCAAATCCCATAACCCCTACCCCGTGGCTGACCCACAAACTGGTGAAGAATTATATCACGGAAGTTCTCCCACCTGAGTGAGAGTTCTGAGCCCCACAGCAGGATCCCCAACTTGGGGGTCTGGCATCAGAAGGAGGCCCCAGAGCATTTGGCTTTGAAGGCTTGACTGCAGGAACTCTACAGGACTGGGGGAAACAGAGACTCCATTCGTGGAGGGAACACACAAGGTCTTGTGTGCACCAGGACACAGGGCAAAAGCAGACACTTCACAGGAGCCTAGGCCAGACCTACCTGCTGGTCTTGGAGGGTCTCCCGGGGAGGCAGGGAGTGGCTGTGACTCACTGTGGGGACAAGGACACTGGTGGTGGAGGTATCAGGGAGTAATCAGGCTTGAGCACCCATGGAGACTGCCATTTTGGCACCAAGACCTGCCCCCACCTAACCGCCTGTAGACTCCAGTGCCGGGATGCCTCAGGCCAAACAACCAACAGGGTAGGAACACAGACCCACCCATCAGCAGACACGCTACCTAAAGAATTCCTGAACGTACAGTCACCCCTAGACACACCCCTTGATGTGGCCCTACCCACCAGTGGCCAAGACTCAGCACACCCACCAGTGGGCAAGCAGTCGCCCCTCCCACCAGGAAGCCAGACACCAGAAACAAGAAAGCTGATGATCTGGCAGCCTGCAGAACCAAGTTCACAAACACAGATGAGAACCTACCCTGGGACCAGCTGGTCCCTGGCCCTTGGGTGACGAGAGAGGAGTATACTGCTGGAACCCATAGGATATCCCCTACAGATGGCCACTTCTCCAAGGTCGAGAAATATAACTAACCTGCCACATACATAAAAATACAAGTAGAAATTGAGAAAAAAATGAGGGCATTATGCCAAGTGAAATTAGACAGAGAAAAACAAATGCCATATGATCTCTCTCATACATGGAATCTTAAAAAATTACATTTCATTAAATTTTAAAAAATGAGCTCATAGTTATAGAGAACAGATTGGTGGTTGCCACAGGCAAGGGTTTGAGGGTGGGAGAAATGGGTGAACTGTTTGTTTTTAAGTATAAAAAGGAAGGAAGGAAGGAAGGGAGGGAGGGAGGGAAGAAAGGAGGGAGGGAGGGAGAGAGAGAGAGAAAGAAAGAAGAAAGAGAGAGAGAGAGAAAGAAAGAAAGAGGAAGGAAGGAGGGAAGGAAGGAAGGAAGGAAGGAAGGAAGGAAGGAAGGAAGGAAGGAAGGAAGGAAGGACAGACCTCTCCTTGCAATTAAATGATGTGAACTCAGACACGTCTCTATCTCTGGGATTTGTTTTCTAAAACGTTCCTTTTGTGCTAATATTAGATGCCTCTAAGATCTACTGAGCTAATTTTTTTATTATTATTCTCCTACCCAATTGCTTTTCTCACACAACTTAATCATATTCAGTGTCTCTTTGCACCTAATCCCAAAGCATGTGTTTGTCTTCTCAGACCAAACCTACATTCTCAAACGCCTGCAAAGCATCTCAACCTGTGGATGCTTTCAAAGCCTAACTAAATTCATAACCTCTTCTCCTCGACATCTTTCCTTTCTAGATTCCCTGTTTCTGATAGAACACACCATCCTTCCACACGTAAATTCTCAGAACTTGGTGGGCAGCCTTCCCTTCTTCCTTCTCCCTTGAAACCTGCACATTGATGGGTCCCTGTATTGCTTCTGCCCTATGTTTGTGCAGCTCCTTGGGGCCTCCCTCCTGGACAAGAAGCAAGCCTCTCTGGTCTGTGGCTCTCAGAGCCTTCTGCTCATTTTCCTCCCAAGGATCACTGCAGATCATTTGAGTGTTATGTCTGCATAACTGTCTCTGACACTGGACCATGACTGTCTTGAAAAAAAGAGCTTTGTTTTATGTATCTTTGTATTCTGATTTCCTCCATATTTCAGTCTGGAATCAAAAAGATGCTCAATAAATGCTGGTTGAATTACTTTTTAAATTGCAATAAATGCAATGGCAAGTGAAGACAATGTAAATGCAATATTTAAAAGGCAGGATTTTCCTGAGTCTTCTGATTAGTGAAAATTAACAGAAATATCCAATGAGTGGGGTGTGATTAGAATGTCATAAATATAGAAAGGGGTAAAAATTCAAGGAACTTGGTAGAAAGAGGTTAAAAAGTTTAGCAACAGTTTCCTAGATTGATGGAAATAAATTTGAAAAATAGAAATGTCTTTAATTTCAAATTACTGGAAGACAATTATATTATTTCTGCCTCTTAATCAGACTACGTTGAAGATTGGACATTTGAAATAATTTATGTTTTTAAAATTATAATTGAGAAAAGGTAAAATAAAGTCTTCATGTATAAAATCAGAAAACAAAAAGTTGTTTCCACCTGGATTGCTAAGATGTGAACCTATAGCTATAGGTGCCCATTTTGCCCACTGTATGCTGAGAACCTGTCTGCAAAACGAAACTAAGCAGGACAAGCTAAGCCAAGAGGTACAGACAATAGGGATAGAGACAGACCCATATCACATCATTTGTAACCTGGATCCTGCCATGCCTGAAGCCAGCTGTATCTCTGAATTTGCCAGTTATGAAAGTTACAGATTTCTTCTTTTGGTTTAATATTATTTTAGTTGGATTGCTTTCATTTATAATCAGATGTTCTGATTCAAAATCTCCAAACTCATCATCTTCCCCAAAATCTTCTCTAACCCAGAAAGAGGACTGTATGAAAACATAATTCTTCCTATCATTCAGTCTCATCTAGTCATTCTCCCACAGTCAGTCACTAAGTCTCATCATTCTGTCCTCTTACATCTCTTTCTTCTACGCCTGTCAACAAAAATTTTACCACTTTAATTCAGGTCTTCTTTAATTCTCTCACTTGGCAATAATATCATACATCTCACTCACCTCAAAGATCACCTTCTCTCTGAAACTTTTTTTTAACTTGCCCTGGCCAAAGCAACCCCCTGGCTCTGCTTTTTCTCCACCCCCACTCTCTTTCAATCATCTTGAGTCAACTCAGGCACAGTTTTTTCCAGGATGCTTTTCCTGACCTGGTTTCCTCTTCTCACAGGTTGTGTTGAATGTCCTCTTCTACAATTTTCTAGCACCTCTGCTTACCTACTTCAAAGTTTACCACAATCTGAATTGAAATTATCCAGATTATGTCACTAGTCTTAAAGCTTTTCAAGGGAAAGATCAGTGTCCTATGGATGATTTGCCCAGTGTACAGTAAAAGCTCAACAACTTTGAGCTTTTAAAGTGAATTGTGCTTTCTTCATCCTTGTATCCCCGCCACTCAGCACACGCGTGGCACAGAGGAGCAGCTAGACTAACGCTGGCTGAGGGAACAGCCTCCTGCAACACACTGAATGTGTCCCCCTAAAACGCATATGTTGAAATCCTAACCATAATGTGATGGTATTAGGAGGTGGGGCCTTTGATAGGTAATTAGGTCATGAGGGTAGAGCCCTCATGAATGGGATTAGTACCCGTATAAAAGAGGCACCTTCTTTTTTTGCCAGGTGAGGATACTGTGAGAAAGTGGCAGTCTGCAACCCAGAAGGGGGTCCTCAGCAGAATCTGACCATGCTGGCACCTTGATCTCAGACTTCTAGCCTCCAGACTTTGAGAAGGGAATTTCTGTGGCGCATAAGCCACCCGGTCTATGGAACTTTGCTACAGCAGCTGGAACTAAGATACTGCTTGGCCTCCAGTCTAACTGTACCTCTATCCACCCAACTCACCATTTCAGATTAAATCTTGGTTCACAGCCTCACTTGGTGGTTAATGATTCCAACAATGCTTTCATTAGCACCTCAGAACACCTTTGCCTTTCCTCCTCACCTAAGTTGCCGATTCTTCAAAACTAATTTTGAATTTTCTTTGTACATGCTCCATAATACCATCAACATTTACTTAATCATGCCAAATATCTCCACCACGAACTAAGGCTGTCTCATCTCAGCTGGGTCCCTTGCATTGCTCAGCAACCCTTATATTTATCTTCAACTGACCCCTATCAAATTCTCCACAGCAGCCGCTACAAAGTTTTTCCACTGTCCTTAAGCCCCAGATTCAACCCCTACTCCCTTCATGCTCAGTAAAATGTCTCCTCTTCTGCACAACTGAGAATACAATATTATGGCTATGAGATGACTTGGCTTTCTTCATCCTGAACTCAAAACTTTCCTATCCTTTTATCTATATAATTCTTCTCAGCTCACGTCCCAGTGAAAGAATTGTCCACCCTCTTTTCCAAAGCCAAATTCTCTACCCGTACTGTACCAATTATTGGGAGGCAGAGATACTGAATAACATCCTCCAAACTGACAAGAACTTTGAGACAGAAAAACAAAACAGGCAATTCCATAAAGTGCAATTATGAAGTTTATTGTGGATAACCTACACACAGGCAGGAAGGCTCACGCAGACGGGATGCTCCAGAGGCATTCGCAGCTGCACTCCACAGCACAGAAGGGGGTACTGGGGGACCTAAAGGGGCCAAAGCTAAATACAGAATCTGACTGCCAAGTGAGAAGCACAACGGCACTGACCAGGACCAGGGATTTTTCCCTCCCCAAGGGATCTCAGGACCATTAACCATCTGTGTCAGCATAAGGCATTCTTCCAGTTTTCATATCAGATGAAGGCAAGGGTAAAAGTTGATGGAGGACGTATCTGGCTTGGGCAAATTCCTTGTCAGTTAAGTTAAAGCTCAGTCACCCAGAAAGGGAAGGGGGTAGGACTACGGACCTAAGATGGAGCTGACAAAATGGAGTCAGTGTGGTTCTGCCACACACCAGCTATCCAATTTTTCTCCCTCTCCTTGGCTCCCTCCCTTCACCATACAGGAATGCTTAAATCTCCTCTATCCAGAAAGTTTTTAATATTTCATTATTAGCTAACACTGGTTGAGCATTTACAATGTGGCAGGTGCCACTATAAGCAGTTTACTTTCATAGATCATTTTATTTAACCTGACAATAACCTTTGATGTTCTTGATATTACATTCCCTATTTTATAGACTAGGAAACTGAAGCTAGTAGAATTGGAAACTTTAATCAAGGTCACATGCTTTCTGCTTCCTTATATATGCCAACTTTTCTAAAGAATAACCTAAATTTGATTCTTCTCCCTTATTCCTTCCTCTCTTCCTTTGTGCTTCTACATCATGGATCCAAAATCTGCATTGCTATATCAATCAGAAATTGAACACTTCCATGTCTGTCAACAAAGGTAGGGACATGCATACACTACACGCACATATACACACTATTAACACTCATCCAATATATATATGTTGAAATGTTGAAAAAAATGAACTACATATAGTTCTCTTATAGTTCTTAAGAGAATTATATTTAAAACATAACACTGCCCTTTGTCACTTTCTCAGCTGTTATCACTTTTATAATTTTTCAAGCACAAAGAGTTTAGAACTGGGCAAAAGAAACTAAAGCACTAAGCAGGTTTTGTTGGATGTGAAAAGTACGCACAGCCTCAGTGCTTTCTTCTAGCTACAGAATCTAATCCCATGGCCCACAGTTTGGCAAAGTCTCCACGGCTTTCAAGATTTTTTTTTTTTTTTTTTTTTTTGCCTCACCAAGTGGCTTGCACATCTTAGTTTCCCAACCAGGGACTGAACCCCAGGCCACAGGAGTGAAAGCGCTGAGTCCTAACCACTGGACTGCCAAGGAATTCCCTAAAGAAGAATTCTGTCTGAACAAGGACAAGATTGGGCCCAGAAAGGAAGAGCATACAACAGTATCAGCTGAAACTCCTTCCCCATCAGAAGGCCAGGCTGACACCAGGTCAGATGAGCAAGCAAACATTTCTTACATTGACAAGTGTTTAATTGGACGTTTTGAGAATCTAATGTCATGTATGCAGATGCAAATGTTTGAAGAGTTGTTTACAGTGTAGTTTGTGCCAAACAGGCTCCCATGCCAAGCCAGCACACAGCCTCCTATTATTCCGCTGGGCTCAGTTTCTAAAGATGTTTCAGGGCTCTCTGAGCGTTGTAAATTTCCACATCCAAAGACTCATCTGTGTTTTTAAGTCAGAGTCATTTCTTGCGCTCATGAGTAGACATCAGTCCTTCCCCTGCCAATCTCTGCTACTGCCTGCCCCGGTTCAGAAAAGGCTTTGGAGAAATTATTTAAGAGACAATTACTCCATCTCTAGAAGTTTTAGTAGTTTTGGGAAAATTAACACAAAGGAAAAGTCAGACTCTTGATCCCTGCTTGGAAACTGGGTATTAGCTGATGTAATTATTTCAAGAACTGTTTCTGTTATTCACTGACCCAGGAAAACACAGCTTATTATTAGCTCAGCTAACAGACAAAGCCACCTTAACATACCCACTATAAGGAAGTAGTTCTTGATCGGGAGGATAAACAAGGATACACCACAAGTGGGCACTGGGGAATCCATTCATTTTTAAGAATTGAACCATCCACACTCTGCCTTGAAAATACAATGCAAAAAAAAAAAAAAGGTGTCATTATCACAAATTGTTATGATGCCTTTACTATATCCTCTTCCGATTATCAAATACCTTCTTCAAGAAAAAATTTTACATGTTTAAAGTTCTAAATTGGAAAATACACATGAAGACTGTTGTTCATGTATCATGTTAAGGATACTCAATTCGAGAATAAAAATTTGCTACTAGTTTTATATTTGATAAGCTGATTTGTTTTATACAATGGTCTCCATAAGAAAATTATCAGCATTTATCCATACTACAGACACTGATTGATTATCTACTATGCTCAGAGCAACTGCAACTGTTTCAGATATACAGAAATAAAGAAAATGTCATCCTAGGCCTTAGGAAGCCAATGAAAGAGGAAGGCAAATGACTATGATACAAAAACAAAAGGAAACAGATTCTCAAATACTAACAATAAAATACAGCTGATCATTGAACGACATGGGTTTGAACTGTGTGTGTCTACTTATATGTAGATTTTTTCAATAAATACTGCAGTACTACAGGATAGAAAGTTGGTTGAATCTGACGATGCAGACTCACAGATAGGTGGGGCCAACTGTAAAGTTATTCTCAGATTTCCGACTGCTGGGGTGTTGGTGCCCCTCATCCCCAAGTTGCTCAAGGGTCAACTGTAATGAGAAAGTATTGCAAGATTATCACAGGAGAGAACAAGGAAGCAATAACAGAGAAGGTGGTACTTCAGCTCAGCCTTGTAGGATAGATGAATTTTCACAGTTGTATGGTGGGAAGGGTATTTCTAGTTAAAGAACAACCCAACCATGAGCAAAGATGTGAACATTTATAATATGTTCCCCAGAAATGATTTTAAAAAAAAGTCTGGGGTACAAAAAGCTGCAGTATTATAAAGCTCTAGGGATTAATCTAAACATACACATGCATACAACAAATGTATCCCCAGTCCCATTTCAGACATAGTGATTCAGAACCCACAGGGTTAGTTAGGTGGGATCCAGGAATCAGTATTTTTCAAATCCTCCATGTCATGAAGTACACTCATGATGTGATCTGATACACACATATAGTATACATGGAGGGATCTAGTAGGTGTTATGGGCTGAACTGTGCCCCACCCCAGTTCATATGTCTAAGACCTACCACCTAGTGCCTCAGAATGTGACTATATTTGGAGATAGGAACTTTAAAGAGGTAATTAAGTTAAAATGAGGGTATGGGGGGCCAGAGCGAATACAGTCTGACTGATATCCTTATAAGAAGAGGAAATTTGGGCACAGAGAGATACCAGGGATGCACGTGAACAGACAAAAATGACTATGTGAGGAACGAGCGAGAAGGTGGACATCTGTAAGCTAAGGAGAGACACCTCAGAAGAAATCAAACCTGCTGAGACCTTGACCTTGGACTTCCAGCCTCTAGAACTGTGAGAAAATACATTTCTACTGTTTAAGCCACCCAGTCTGTGGTATTTTGTTATGGCGGGCCTTGCGAACTAACACAGTGAGTGAATGCACCAGGAACACGTCGAGAAATACATTTTACTGTCAAATCTTTAAGAACCTTAAATGCCATATTAGGAGTTTAGACTATTCCACAGTCAATTTCTCAAAATGTAGGTCTTTTGAGAAGGGAAATAATATGATCCAGCCTATAATCTGACTCTTGAAGCAGTGTGGAAGGCGAAGTGACTTAAAAGATTCTGCCTGGCCAAGGCAAAAGACAATAACCAATATGACTACAGCTGTGACAGAAAGGATGGGGGGAATAAAAAAAACAGAAAATTTCAGATGCTGTCACAACATACCAGCATTTGGTGACTTACTAATCTGGGAGCATGAGGAAAAGGGAAGAGTTAAGGCTACCCTCCCAGATTTTGAGCCTGTTTTGCATGCTATATTTCAGATACGTCACATTACCTACTATCTCATAGACTGAGATGCCATTAACCAAAATAGAAAACCCAGAAAGCATATTCGGGAATGAAATTGATAAGTTGAAAACCACAGAACAGAAATCAGAAAGAGGTCAACTGTAAAGCTGGAGATCTCTTGAGAACAGAAGAGCTCGTTATAGTCACAGGGTAATGAGAGCACTGTCTTCACTTTCATCATTACTTCTGTCCTTACAGCAACAAATAAAACTGAGCAAACTGAAAACCAACGACTCTCCTTGAAGCAGAGAAGTGAGGGTGCAAAGCAAACCACCACACTAAAATCTAGAGAAATAGGCAAATCCAGAGAGTCACAACCCAGATCTGCTTATCTGGAGCAGAAGCCACTGGACCCGTATATCTAGGAATACCTAAAAGGTAATTTTTTGCTGGAGACTGAGTATGGACTACCTTGAGAGTGAGAACCTCCTAGGGCCACAGTCTTGGGGAAGGTGGGGGGGTGATTTACAACAATTTTGGGTAATCACAAGACAGCTATTACAAAGAGGCAAAGACAGGAGGGGAAGTACCAATGAAAAAAGTAACAATGATAGTGGCTAATACTGACTGAGCAGGCCTGTCCTAAATGTTTATATTTCTTAACCCTACAGCAAACCTATAGGATAATGCATTGGTTTTCTACTGCTGCTGTAGCAAATAACCACAAACTTGGTGGCTTAAACAATACAAAGTTATTATCTTATAGTTCTGTAGGTCAAAAATCCAGCACTGGATTCACCAGGTAAAATCAAAGGGCTGGCAGGGCTGCATTCCTTCCTGCTTTAGGGAAGGAGTTTTGCCTCTTAAGGGCCACCTATATTCTCTGTCTCATGGCCTCCTTGCTCCATCTTCAAAGCTGGCAACAATGCATCTCTCTGACCGTTATTCCATAGTCACATCTCCCTAACTCTCTGACTCCTCTTCTGCCCCCCTCTCCATTGTTAATTGGGCCCACTACATAATCTAGAATATGGATTTAAGATCAGATAATGAGCAATCTTAATTCCATCTGCAACCTTAATTCTCCTTTGCCACATAACCTATCATATTCACAGGTTCCAGGGATCAGGGCATGGGCATCTTTGGGGGAAGACATTTTCTGTCTATCACAGATAGTTATAATTATCTTTCCCATTTTACAGAGGAAGAAACTGAGGCATAGTGAGGATATGTAATTGGTCCAAGGTCATACAAGTGTTGGCGACAGAGCTAAAAACTGAACCCAAGAAACTGACTTCAGAGCGCATTTTCTTAACTGTTAAACTACAGAGAACATAGGGTGCTAGTGAGTAAGCAGCTTAAATGGTAAACCCTAAAAATTAGATTGAATAGGTAGTGAATAGTGCTAACTTCCCATGACTTGCCCTCTGCTTCTCAAAGAACTTAATTGGGGTTTGTGATCCTTCATTCATTCCCTAGTCTTCCTATGGCCCCTAGTTTTCTGTAAGCTTTATCTCAGAAAAGCTAATGAAAAAAACAACTCTATGAAAGAACAGCCAGATGTTTCAGATGGTAAATTTTGCAGTACAGCATTAATGATTTAGAATGTTTAATCAAATGTAATAAATGCAGCTTCAGATTAGTCACAGATAACATAGATCCAAAGTATTTTGATAATGGTAAAAGAATCTCAAAACGATGTTCTGGGAACAAAAAGGACATATGTGTATGAAAGTGGAAGATTAATTACATGAGCCTCTTGACAGCATCCTGAAAGAAAAGATGTTTTCTTTGTACCATTTCAATCTATTACAAAGCTAACTGAAAACATGGGCTAAACCACAGGATTGAAGCACAAGACCAGCAGGACTCCGAAATTCACTGAATTCTTCATTAAATCTTTTTTTACAATCTTTCATAAATGTTCCAAGGAAGAAACAAATTTTCTGGGACTTCCTTGGTGGTGCAATGGTTAAGACTCCACGCTCCCAATGCAGAGGGCCCAGGTTCGACCCCTGGTCAGGGAACTAGATCCCACATCCATGCCACAACTAAGAGTTTGCATGCCACAACTAAGGAGCCAACCCCCTGTGCCACAACTAAGAAGCTGGTGAGCCACAACTAAGAAGTCCGCCTGCCACAACTAAGGAGCCCACGTGCTGCAACTAAGAAGCCATCAAGTCACAACTAAGGAGCCCACCTGCCACAGCTAAGACTTGGCACAACTAAATAAATAAATAGTTAAAAAAATTAATCCTCATTTTCCAAAAAAAATTCAAAATTAAAAAAAAAGGAATGAATTTTCTCTGAATGAGACCATATATATACATATATATAACACATACATCACATATACATTCATATAGAGCATAAATAATTTGATAAACATTTAATACACCATATTATTGGAACTTTCTATATCCCTGTTCACCCTTATGAATTATATTCTTCAACCTCATGAATTATATTATTCAAATCTTAATTTGAGTTTTTTTTAACATCTCTATTGGATTATAATCGCTTTACATTGTTGTGCTAGCTTCTGCTGTACAACAAACTGAATCAGCTGTATGTATACATATATCCCCTCCCTCTTGAGCCTCCCTCCCACCCTCCCCATCCCACCCCTCTAGGTCTCACAAAGCACTGAGCTGATCTCGCTGTGCTATACAGCAGCTTCCCACCAGCTATCTATTTTACACATGGTAGTGTATATCTGTCAATGCTAGTATCTCAATTCAACCTAGCCTCCCCTTCCCTGCTGTGTCCACAAGTCCGTTCTCACCATTTGTCTTTTGTACATTACCATTTGGCTTTTGTCTACTTGATATGTCACGTAAACAACAGATCATAAAGTCTACTATAAATTGTTTTGGTCAAGTTAGACAGAGAAAGACAAATATCACATGATATCGTTTATATGTGGAGGCTAAAAAAATGGTACAAATGGACTTATTTACAAAACAGAAATAGAGTCACAGATGTAGAAAACAAAGTTATGGTTACCAAGAGGGGGAGGGGGAGAGGGATAAATTGGGAGATTGGGATTGACATATACACACTACTATATATAAAACAGATAACTAATAAGGACCTACTGTATAGCACAGGGAACTCTACTCAATACTCTGTAATGACCTATATGAGAAAAGAATCTAAAAAAGAGTGGATATATGTATACATATAACTGATTCACTTTGCTGTACAGCAGAAACTAACAAAGCATTGTAAATCAACTATACTTTAATAAAAATTAATTTTTAAAAATTGTTTTGGTCATTTTCTCATATTTCTGACCCTTTCCTCTATATACTTTGAAGACAGATATTTTTAAATGCCTGGCCCATAAAAAGTCACAACTATTCTTCCTTTTATCAACTCTAGATCTGGTATAATGCTCTTTGCTTTGAATTACATTTGGTTTCATTTTAATAATGATGTGGAACTCAAGGCCCATAAAGATTTCTGGTTTCTCTACCCTGGCACACTAGGTTGATGGATTTACACTCATGACTGTCTCTTGTGGGTCCCATCAAGGGCAGTGCCAGTGCTGGGCTTATCTCTCCATTTCCTAGCTGAGCTTTGCCCAATGTCCTACACGTAGGTGCTTCATAAGCAGTAAAGGTAGCTAGATGGATTTAACTGCAAATCATTACATTAAATATGTTGTAAATGGCCTAAAAAAATTAGGGGATCCAGGTCCAGAGCCCCATTTTCGCATTTGATATTCAAGTTAGAAAAGTCTTCACATATAATACAATCAAAGTAGATGTAGCTTACTACAGATGTATCTTGCTTTAAGGAAACCCCATATTGAAAGTCTGGATTTATCTAGATAATATGTTAAGGAATGATTAATTGTTCACTTAGTAAAGGGGTTATTTGCCTCTTGGAAGATTTAATCATAACATTGTTTTATATTGTAGACTCTCCTATTACATTTTAAGTATTGATTTCCACAGATATTCTCTATCGAGAACTCTTCATGACCATCCCTGCTGCATGTAGCAGAGTTGGTGCTAAGGGTCCTTTCCAACACTGCCTCTCCCCAGAGATCTTGGCTTTGTTGGCCCTCAAACATCATCTGCCTTATTCTTACTTTTACATGATGGACATGGTGGGAGGTGGAGGGGACACACTGTAAAACACCAAGATTCCAAGGCAAAGCACGGTTCTGCTACAATGGACAGAGCAGTGGGCTGAAAGCCAGAAGGCCTAAGAGCTCTTGCCAGTTATGGGTTCTGAGGCCAACTACAGCCTCCTTAATACCCAGATTTTTAGTTTATAAAAGAAAGATAATAGTGCCCGGCTGCACATGCTTCTATGGGTTCATGTAACAATCAAATATAAAAATTATTTTTAAATATAAGGTGCTGTGCTAATATATCCTTTTTTCCAAGCAAGTCTAATGCCACAACCCTAAGAGAACATTATTACATCAATCTTTTTCTTTGTTAGCAACTGTTTCTCACAGAATTTATTAAATGTTCTGAAAATTCCTCCTAACCATTATCCTTTTCATTTTATCTTCCTCTACCTGTTATTCTTCCCTTAGTTCAAAGTCACCCAACACTGTCTCTGCAAAATAAGATCAAAACCTCTGTACAGCACCTCTAAACAATCACCTATTCATCTCTGCCTGACAAGCTGAATAAGATGAGAAACCAAAGCTTGTGATATTCTTACCACTAAAGAAGTATATTATTTGGAAGAGCCAGCTCAAATGTCCTCTCTGTATTCCAAATCTGCCTATACCTGTGTCTTAAGCAATAAGTTCTCTGCTACACTCCTGCCATTTGCTTATCTTTGTTCCTTTCAACCACCCTGTCTGTGTTGCTCTATTTTGGTTTCTCTTGATGGTTTATAATAACCCCTCATTGTTTGAGTATCTAACTTTTTTTCCTTCACTAGAATTTACATAATAATTAGAATTCTAAAAAACTCACCTGAAATAGAAGGGTCATTAGTTAAGTCTAATGTGGTTTTTTGCTTCCTTGTGTTTTATTGAATTGATTTGTCTTTTTCGACTGCAGACCTGTCATAAAGTTTGGCCGGTCTTGGCTATATGACGTCACAACACAGCTACAGTCAAAGCTGTACACCAGGGATCTCCCCTGGATGTTCCACAGGTGTCTGTACTCACTGTCTTTCTCCCAAAATCTCTTCCTCATCTGATGTTTATCACCGTCATTAGTGGCATCTCCATCCACCCAGGTAAGCAATTCCAAAATCTCAGAATTATTTTCAACCTTATTTCCCATATCCAGCTAGTCATTAAATCCTGCCTTCCCTATTTTCTGAATATCTCTCAAACTTATGCTAGTTTAGACCTTTACGCTATTTCACTTGGACTACAACAATAGTATCTTCATTTTCCTCTAGCCTCCTGGCTTTTCCCTCTCTAGTTACTCTGAAATACTATTGCTGGAGCTATTTTCTAAAGAAAATCCAATCATAGCACTCCTCTGCTTAAAAATTCAGCTTAAAGGCTCTTAAAGATTATCTGGGCTGTAATAAAATCTAAATAACATGGCATTCAAGGACCTTCTTTCTCTGGCCTCAACCTCACAAGACCTCTTTACTACAGCCCCACCCAACCCCTGTCTCTCCCTGGGAGTGCCACGCTCTAACTGCCTCCTTTTCTTTTCCCATGTTGTTCTCTGTGCTTAGAACGAAGGCCCTTCTCCCTCCTCTTTGCCTTTAGGTTTCAAAATCCAGTTCAGAATTCACCTGCTCTGTGAAGTCTTCCTAAATTTTGACTATACCTCTCTCCTGGGAGAATGAGTTGCCACTACTTCCACATCACCCTGTGCTGCAATTATTTGTGGGTGGATCACTTTCCCAAGTGAACTCAGTATCTCATTCATCTTGATCTGGCACACAGTATGCACTCATTAAATGGTTACTGAAATTAATATGTGCTGAATAAAAGAATAACTAAAGAAAAATTCCATATATCTAGAAGCACACCAGTCCTCCTTCTTAGCTGCATTAAAGCAACAGGGCCCAGGAATAAAGAAAAGGACTAATAATCTGATGTAGCAAACACATGAATGGGTTGTTTGTTTTTAAAACCTAAGTGGTTTAGGGAGGGCAGGGGGAGAAGAAAGTACATTTTAAAGCTCTAGCTCCAGGGCAAGTAATAAAAATTGTTGCTTTAATGTTTTTTTCATAATATTGTGAGCAATGGGAAGGTCTATTCCATCACACCAGCCTTCAGGGCAGAAAGTTTCAGCCTCCTGAGCTAAATCAAACTGGCACCAGCTCTCAGTTTTTCAAGCAGCCGCAACTGGTCTCTGCCTTCTATGAGACTAAACTTGACTGACAAAGAAGAAACAAAATAATTTCCCACTTACTTTATGGGCCTCTCTTTTGCTCTTGTCAATTAATTATAAGAGTTCTGGAAACTCATCTAGCATTTCTGCCCCTAGATTACAGTGAGGCAGGCACTGCACTTTGCATTAGGAGTTGTCATTCTTATAAAGAAGGATGTTGGGAGGCAGCAGCTTACCGAGGACCAGAAGCAAGCCCAAGAAACAACACTGTTTGGTACTCACAGGTCAAAGCCCTTAGGTGCCACTCACCCATATAGCTCTTGATGTCATCCTTTTTATACTCCCTGGATGGGTAAATCTGAACACATTTTAAAATTAGGATGCATGTGCATCTAGGTCAAAATATCAGAATCTACCAGAGTACCAACGGAACTCAATAATTTTCAAAATGATATAACAACCAATTCTCTGTAATTCAGTCTTAATCATTCCACCCCTGAGCTCCCATTCTAAATTTACTCACCCATAATGCCCTAGAGTTTAATATATATCCTGGAACACAGAGACCACATTCTACAACATTACACAGACTTTCCTAGCAGGGACTGTCTATGTTTCCAGGAGAAACCTTGCCTCCATCTGTCTGTGTTGTGAACACCTGACTTTCCCATTTTCTAAGCACTGTTTGTATTTAGGAAGGTTGAATAGGGATTACAACTGTACCTAGCACTTAAGTTTACAGTGAGGATTAAATGGGGCAATACAAGTAAAAAGGTTAAATATAACAGCGCTTGGTTAGTGGTCAGTGCCCCATAAATATCATCTCTGTTACATGCCATGTTGGAACCACAGGTGATCCCATAACTGGATCTTTGAGAAAAAAGTCAGAGAAAGTTGGTCTTTTCCACCAAGCACCATGTTTGGCTTCACTTATCCCAATAGACTTGAAAGAACTGAAGTAGGTAACATTAATTTTATTTTACTTAACACGTTTGGGACTTCGTGTTTGTGAAATGTAACATGCAAGAAATATTTTAATATGAATGTAAAATGACTTTTTAAGTGCCTTAAAAAAATCTCTAAGGTCCTTCCAATTCCAAAATGTTGTGATCTATGATAACTAATCTCAAATGCTGGCAAATTAATAGTGATGTAATTCCCTAGATATTCTGAAAATATATGGCATTGTCAGGCTGGTTGCATTGGAAACAAGTTAAGACCCAGAACCAGGAGCCTGTGGCAATGCACAAAACAGTATTGCCCTTCTTTCTCGCCCCCCAACCCAGAGTCTCTAATTCTCATCTCAGGCTCCCAGGTCCTTCTGTAGCAGATGTGGAGAGGATGAGGAATGAGTTGGAATTTGCAGAGAACACAGTGGGGCCAAGATTGGATTCTACAGAATCCCAAGTAGAGCAGCTGAAGTGAGCAGGCTTCATGAAATCACCTGCAACATCACCTTTTACCCAATAAAAGAGAATCCTAGAAGTTTCTAACTCAGGAAGGGGCCCTACCTAACCTCCTGCATCTTGGAGATTAAGAAACTGAGACCTAGAGAGATCAAGTAACAAGTCTAAAGTCATCCAGCGTTTCTGAAACCTGGGTCTGGAAACCTAGAATTGATGCAGTGACCAACTGAATTAAAGCAGCCTATGTCACTTACAAAGTGTCTGCACACAGATAAAAGTCTCTCTTTTCCTCTCTGAACTATATTCAGCCTTCTTCAGTCACAAACCAGCCAGCACTTGTCTCAGGAAAACAAACGAGATCCTCCACAATCCTGAATTCAAAGAAACGTCTGGTTTTACAAAAAAGTTACTAAAAGCAGAGTCATGTGGTACTACCTTCAGATTCATCCTTGTCTTTCAGAAATACATTAAATAATACAGTAACAATGATTCTCCAAAGCAGAAAACAAAACTCAAGCAAAAAAAAAAAAAAAGCCTGGGCATACTTTGCTTTAAGCAATGCATATACAACAAAATCTACTCAAAGCATAAACATGAGGTGGTGCTTCTGGTGATCGTTTTCTTGTGAAACGGCATAGAACAGAACTTTTTAAGTAGCCACAATCAGAATGACTCCATTTACAAGAGTGCAACATTTACACAGCTTTTGGAAAACTACCAGAAGATAAGAGTTGTGAGCCTGTGTCTCCACTGCCTCCATGTCGTGTGTATTTATATCCATTCATGTATTCCTTCATTCAGCTCTACTTTATGTGTACTCGCTCACTTATTCATTAATTCACCAGTTCTCCCTCATAGCAACTCGGTCATTCAGTTGCTCACCGAGTACTACTGAGTACCTGACAAGTCCGACAGGGGCTCTGCCCCCGTGTAACTTAGCTTGCGTGGAGCCCAGACGTGCGCACCAAAAATGAAAGTACAAGATAAAAGGCGAAAGGAACCACAAAGGATCCCCGATAAAGCAACCTGGAGGCTCAGGGAAACTAGGAATTGGTTTCAGATGCGAGCGAGGGAAGCTCCTTGGCGGTCTGAGGCTGAGCACCTACCCCCAGTCCTCCTCCAGACAAGAAAGGAGCCATCACGCCCCGCTCGCTGTCCTCCGCGCACATTATCCTTCTCCATCCCAGCGACCGCACGCGGCTTCCCCATTTCTGGGCCCGTGTCGCGGAAGCCGCAGGCCCGACCCGTTTCCCGGTGGCCTCCCCACCCCGTCCGTCAGTCGTTCCCACGAATGAGAGGCTTGGGAAGTCCCCTCACACCGGGGCCGGCACCCGCCTCGACCCGCCCGCCGGGAGGAGCCAGGCCCAGCCGCCCGCGGGTACGGCCTGCAGCCGGGCCGGCGGAGCACGCACCTGGTCGGCTGCTTGGGCTGCGGCGGCAGCAGCGCCCGGGGTCAGGCTCGCGGCCCAGGCTTCAGGTGGCAGCGGCCACACCCCCGACGCGGCTCGGGCCCGGCACACGGCGGGGTATCCGCGGACCTGCCCCCTGTGCCTCGGGCGGGAAGGCGCGGCGCAGCCGCCCGGGTTGCGGGGCGCGGGCAGGAAGGCGGGGCGCAGCGGCCCGGGACGCCGGGCGCGGGCGGGAGGGCCGGGCGGGGTGCCGCCTCCACGGCGCATGAGGGCGTCGCTGCGACTCGGGAGACCTGAGGGCCGCGGGCCGACAGGCTGGCATCTCACCTTCTGGATCTGGTCCCCTTTAGAAAATCGGTATCACACCCTGGGTCCTGAGCCCCGCGGCCTTGCTTCTTTATTTAGGGGGCAAAGGGCCCGAGCGTCGCCCTCGCGGGTACGCACGGCCTGGGCCTTTGGGCCGCAGGGGGTTTCAGGAGTTGTAACCTCAGGTGGGCCGACGGGCTTAGCCGACGTGTTCTGTGCTTTCATGAGTGGCTGTGCAGGTAGGGAAGGAAGGGGTTGTGGAAAGGAAAACGTGAAAGGTGTTGCTCTGTCTCTGCGCCTGAATGAGGGCGTCTGGAAACCCCATGCTTTGTGAGCAGACGCCGCCCACGGCTACGTGGTTATTAAACTGTTATTGTCCCATCCTGCCGGGCAGTATGGTTAAAGAGGCGGTGATGATGGAAGGTGGACAAGAGGACCCGAACTGGAAGATCAGAAAGAGTTCTGTCTCTTTGGTTTATGCATTAATTATATGAGGGTGCCCGAGAAGAAAGGAGACTCATGTGAGTACCCAGCTGTAACTTATCTCAACAAGTCACCCGCATCGCTGGTCACAAAGTGTGTGCTCACGTATTTTCAACGTTTTCTGTTTTGATAAATTTGAATTCCTTTGTTTAACCACACTCTTATCAAATACAAAGTTATCTTAGTGAAACAGAGCAATTCAGGTCTCCTCTTTAACCAGAAAAACAAGGCAAAACAAAAAACGCGTGCTCACTTGGAACTTAAAAAAGTACAAAACTTGCAATGTCCATTTACCTACATACACTTAACCCTCAGTCAACAATCTCTCTAAACTTTTAGTAACCCCGTTGCCCACGTGAACTAAGACATTCAAAGTAGTTCATCTCAATGTGACCCTGGCCCACCTCTCCAGGATCATCTCCATAGTGCTATATCCAGCTACCTTGAATCACTTTTTTCTCAAAATATCTGAGGTAAAGGACAAGTTTTATTATTTCCAGTAAGTTATGGACTGTCATTTTTTGTAAGATACAATTAAAAACTTGCTAGAAAAGTGAAAAAAAACATGTAAAAAACTACAAGGCCCAATTTTCATTACAGGTATATAACAGTATACAAATATAAAATAACTGTCAATTTATTTTTGTGTTCTTTTAATTTGTTTTTTTAAATATCAGTACATTATATTTCATTTATTTATGTATTTATTTTTAATTTTTTGGCTGCATTGGGTCTTTGTTGCTGCACGGGGGCTTTCTCTAGTTGTGGCATGGGGGTTTCTCAGTGCGATGGCTTCTCTTGTTACGCAGCATGGGCTCTAGGCCCACAGGCCTCAGTAGTTGCAGCATGTGGGCTCAGTAGTTGTGGCGTGAGGGCTCAGTTGCTCTGCAGCATGTGGAATCTTCCCAGACCAGGGATAGAACCCATGTCCCCCAGCATTGGCAGGCAGATTCTTAACCACTGTACCACCAGGGAAGTCCAATGTTCTTTTAATTTCGAAGTGTTGACTCTGAACTTCTATATTTACCTCATCATGGACTAATAAAGACAATTCATAGATTGGCACCGATGACCATACTTTAAAGTGCCTTTTGACTTGCTGTTCTTCAAATGTGTCAGATGCTTTTCGAATTTGGGGACTTTTATTCCTTTAGTGCCAAAGTTCTTCTCACTCTAGGTTGAACTCATAATGTTATAATAATAATAATAGCTTCATATTTATTGGGTACTTTATGCTAAGACTTTACATGCATTAACTGTGAATTATTATCAACTCTGTATGAGTTAGTTATTATTATTATTCCCACTTTACAGATGAGGACACTGAGGATTAGAGAAGTCAAATCACAAAACTAGTGAGGTGCAGAGTTAGCATTCTGACCTGAGCAGGGCTATGCTGTCAACCTTGAGGTGAGCCCTCCTCCATAAAGCCTTTGCATTTGCTTTGGAGTTGAAATTAATCACCCCTTGGTCCCTCTGCCAGATTCCCCATCCCCACCCCGTTGTTTTGTAGTTTGTGTTTTTGTGGGGTTTTCTTTGTTTGTTTTTTGTTTTTTGGCAGCACCACGCGACTTGTGGGATCTTAGTTCCCCAACCAGGGATCAAAACCAGGCCCCCACAGTGAAAGCCTAACCACTGGACCGACAGGCAATTCCCCACCCCCACCCCCACTGGTTTTCATTGATGTCTGGCCTTAAGCTTTAAGCATCTGAGTCAGTGTTATCTATCTCAACACTTCTTAGTGCTGCTTTCTCCAATTGGAACTTCCTTTATGCTCTTGACTGCCCATAATAAGCACTTGAAACTAAGTTCATCCTCGTCTTTGTGTTACCACTATCTTTGGTGCTTACCCCATGTTATGTTATAATTATTTGTTTTTATCTGCATCCCCCGTTGGACTGCAGGCCACCCACAACGTCCAGTTATCTCACCAAAGATATTTTTATTTAATTGAACTAGCACTTTCATAGCATTTATGATGTGCTATGAACTGTTCTAACGGTTTACAAGCTAATAAACAGTCCTGCAGAGTAGGTATTATTTTGTTTTGTTTTTGTTTTTGTTTTTATTTTTAATAATATGAAGAGCTCTCAATATATAGCATAATTATTTTTATTGCATCACTTGTAGTAAACACAGGCAGGCTCATTCTCACCTTTCAAGTCTCAGACTCAATGACACCAACTCAGAAACACTTTTTTTTTTTGGCTGCCTCGCTTGGCATGTGGAACTTCCCCAACCAGGGGATGGAACCCATGCCTCCTGCATGGGAAGCATGGAGTCTTAACCACTGGACCACCAGGGATTCCAGAGTAGGTATTATTTTATCACCATTTAACCCATGAGGAAACTGAGGCACAGAGAAGTTACTTACTAAGATACTAGTAAGTCGCGGAGTCAACCTTCCAAGCCAGGCAACCAGGCTCCAGAGTTGATTTCTGAACCACCATACCATGCTGATTTTCCACTGTACATGTGCCCTTCCTGCTCAAAACACTTTCCATTGCTCTTAGGATAAAGAGGAAACTCTTTAGTGGGGCCTACGAAACTCTGTGTGGCCTTAACTCTGCAGCTGCATCACCCCCCAAGCTTCAGGGCTCCCATCTGCCACACTGTCCACTTACCCTTGCTCCTGAGGGTCATGCTCCCCCCAACCATAGCATATGTTGCTTCCTGGACCTGGATTGTTTTCTTGCCTTGTCCCTTCTTAAACCTAACCTTATCCTTCATCGGATTTTAGCTCAGGAAAACCTTCCTGGGCTAGGTCAGATATCCTAGTATAGATTTTTAAAGCATTTTTAGGTCTTTACATAATGATCATTTAAAATTTAATGTATATGGCTATTTGACTAAGGTCAATCTCCCTGTTTCAACACTGTCAGCTCATACTGCAAGGATTATCTTATTTGCCCCCCTTTATGTCCTCAGTATCTGACATCTGGCAGTGGGTAAACATTCTTGAATGAATGAAGTAAATGGTGTTCCAAGTGTTATGAAAATATAGGAGAGGCATAGTGTTGTTCTGGTAAATGTTTACTAATCAGTTAAAAAAAAAAAAAAAAGACCCTGGTTTGTACCATTTGTCACTTTCCCTGGTGTGAATACTCCCACCATGGGCTAATTTCAAGATGCCAACATGACACCATGCAACGCTGAAATTGGGAAGTGATGTAAACAATCGGCTTTGAGAGCCTGTTCCAGTTGGCTCCCGTGCATCACTGGAAGGACACCAAAGTTAGACAGAGAGTGGCTCACAAAGCCCAGGCAAGCTGCCCAGAGATCTAAACTAAGATCTCAAGTATGAATAGAAGACAGGGTTGGGAGGTAGGGATGTGTGTGGGACAAATAATTGGCAAAATAGGTGGGGTTGGAGAAGAAAAAGGAGAAAGTTCAGTAGGACTGACATGTACAATTAAGAAGAAGAGCCTGATAAATCTTGATAAGAGGTTCAGACTTCATCTTTATGGGAAGCACCAGGCTGGCTTAGGCAGGTGAGTGGAATGATAAAGTTAGCATTTTGGAGAGATTGCTCTGGCTGCCTTTGCCAGATGGATTGGGCCCCGTGCAGTCACCCAGAGAGGAGATGCTGGTGAACAGAACCAGGATAGGGATGAAGAGAGAGTGCTGACAACTGTAAAAGAGAGCCTGTAAAAGGAAGATGTTTGATGTGGAGATTTGGGCCAAAGGGCAGTCTGGCAGTGAGCAGATTGAAACTACAGCCCGAGTTTCAACAAGGTGGGACCCCAAGAAAAAGAATCAACACAAGGCTGGAGACTCAGGGACTACACCTGATTTTTTTTTAAGCTCTTTATTGGAATATAATTGCTTTACACTCTTGTACCAGCTTTTGAGGTACACCAAAGTGAATCAGCTGTATTTATACATATATCCCCATATCCCCTCCCTCCCACGACTCCCTCCTGCTCTCCCTGTCCTGGCCCTCTAAGGTATCACCCATCATCGAGTTGATCTCCCTTTGTTATACAGCAACTTCCCACTAGCTATCTATTTTACAGTTGGTAGTGTATCTACGTCTATGCTACTCTCTCACTTCGTCCCAGCTTCCCCTTCGCCTCCCCCGCACCCAACCCCATGTCCTCCAGTCCATTCTCTGCATCTGCATCCTTATTCTTGTCCTGTCACTGGGTTCATCAGTAACTTTTCTTTTTTTTTTAAGATTCCGTATATGTGAGTTAGCATACAGTATTTTTTTTTCTCTTTCTGGCTTACTTCACTCTGTATGACAGACTCTAGGTCTATCCACCTCATTACATATAGCTCCATTTCATTCCTTTTTATGGCTGAGTAATATTCCATTATATATGTGCCACATCTTCTTTATTCATTCATCTGTTGATGGGCATTTAGGTTGCTTCCATGTCCTGGCTATTGTAAATAGTGCTGCAATGAACATTATGGTACATGTTTCTTTTTGGATTATGGTTTTCTCTGGGTATATGCCCAGTAGTGGGATTACTGAATCATAATAGTTCTATTTTTAGTTTTCCAGACTTTTCCATAGTGGCTGTACCAACTTACATTCCTATCAGCAGTGCAGGGGAGTTCCCTTTTCTCCACACCCTCCCCAACATTTATTGTTTCTAGATTTTTTGATGATGGCCATTCTGACCAGTGTGAGGTGTTACCTCTTTGTGGCTTTGACTTGCATTTCTCTAATGATTAGTGATGCTGAGCATCTTTTCATGTGTTTGTTGGCCATCTGTATGTCTTCTTTGAAGAAATGTCTATTTAGGTCTTCCGCCCATTTGTGGATTGAGTTATTTGCTTTTTTTGGCTTAAGCTGCATGAGGTGCTTGTATATTTTGAAGATGAATTGTTTGTCCTTTGGTTCGTTGGCAAGTATTTTCTCCCCTTCTGAGGGCTGTCCTCTTGTCTTGCTAATGGTTTCTTTCGCTGTGCAAAAGCTTTTAAGTCTCATTAGGTCCCATTTGTTTATTCTTGATTTTATTTCCATGATTCTAGGAGGTGGGTCAAAAAGGATCTTTCCTTGATGTGTGTCATAGAGTGTTCTGCCTATGTTTTCCTCTAGGAGTTTTATAGTGTCTGGCCTTACATGTAGGTCTTTAATCCATGTTGAGTTTATTTTTGTGTATGGTGTTAGGAAGTGTTCTAATTTCATTCTTTTACTACACCTGATTTTAAGCACACACTTTAGAAACAGGGAGCAAGGCTTGAGTTCTGGTTTAGTCACTTACTACCAGTAACTGGTCAATTACGCTCTCTGGATTTTCAGTTTTCTTATCTGTTAAAAAAGAAGGGATATAATAAAAGCACCTCATATGGTAATTCTGATGATAAGATAATATGTCAAAGTAACTAATATAGTGCATGGAACATAAGTATACAATGAATGTTTTTACAATTTAACAGGAGAAAAAGAATTCAGGCACCCCTTTGTTTCTAAGAGCAGTCTTCAAATCTGAGTAATGTTTTCTTGGGGGACCACAAGGGATACTTGATGGGGTGATCTGTAATATCCTCCAAACTGAGATACTCAGAGAAGAACGGGGTTTTGTTAATAGTTACACCAAGACAACAGGTCTAAACTGGAGTGGGTAGGCATCTTAGTGCTGAAGGACTTCCCAAGAGGCAAACAGTTATGAAGAGTCTTAAGATCCAGAAGCTTAAGGAAAAATTCCTCTCACATATCCCACACCTCCCTAAAGTGCATTGTCCTGAGGGAAAAGATGTCCCAGAGTTCAAGCTAAAGAACATTTTGATATACCCTTCATCAGAGTTCCATAGATTCCCATGACCCACATCTATCTCACGAAGTTTCATTTCCAATATTTTACATGTGTGTTCAATAATTATTGAATATGTAATATATTTATGCTTCAATAAATTATTAACTACTAGTGATTATAGCGATAATTCAATTCAGAAAAAATATTTTAACACAAGACTTTATGATCACAGGAAATTTTATGTGTATTCATTATTGTACAGAAGTATGATAGGGCAACCAACAAAATATTTTGAAGCATAAAAACTAGGGGAATAGAAAAAATCCTGGGGGATTTTTCTGGTGGCACAGTGGTTAAAAATCCGCTTGCCAATGCAGGGGACATGGGTTTGATCCATGGTCCAGGAAGATCCCACATGCCCCAGAGCAACTAAGCCCGCGAGCCACAACTACTGAGCCCACATGCTGCAACCACTGAAGCTCACGTGCCTAAAGCCTGTGCTCCCCAACGAGAGAAGCCACCGCAATGAGAAGCCCGAGCACCACAACAAAGAGTAGTCCTGGCTCACCACAGCTAGAAAATGCCCAAGTGCAGCAATGAAGGCCTAACGAACGCAGCCAATAAATAAATAAATAATTTTTTTAAAAAAACCCTGGAATATGGGCATTAAGATGGAAAAATAACTTCATGGAAGGAAAGGGACTGTAAATTTTTAACTATTACGAGCTTTTTCAAGTATTTTTTGAATGGACCATGGTGCGTAGCCAATCACTGTGAAATTTAAATGCCGTTGGATGCATTTAGAAGAGTGATATAACAGTTTTATTTTGAAATGCCAATAGTCACAATGCTGGAAATTGTATTCTTTGTAACTGTTATACTTACAGTGAAAATTATGGAAGTATTTTTTTTAACGTGCCAAGGAGTATATTAGCAAAAACATTTGAAGACCCTGGGTTTACATGACCTAGAAGTTAAAGTCTGACTCTGCCATTTGTTAGCTGTTAGCCGTGGGCAAGCCGTTTAACCCCTCTAAGCATTAATTTTCTTATCTGCAAAATGGGAAATAATAAACCTACTTGAGGATTAGACTGAATAAACTTTATAAAAATTCCTAGCAAGCCTGGCACTCAAGCCTGGTACTCAATAAATTGTACACAATGATACTCAATGTTAACAATAGTTAACATTTCTTGATCACTTAGTATATGCTAAGCACTGAGGTAATGCAATTTAATTTTCATATGACTCTCTAAGGTAAGTTTCTATGAATCATAGATGAAGAAACTGAGGCACAAAGCAGTGTCATTTTGTTTTTTAAGTATTTTACAAAACAATTGGTTAATGGCAAAGCTATCATTCAAAATCAAGTAGTTTGACTCTAGAGCCGTCCCAGGAAACCACAAGACTTCACTTTTCTTTCTTAGAGGCTCCTCTTGCCCATCCAGGAAGATGGGTTAGTGTCAAGATTTAGGAATAATTCTCTATTTATAAGTGGAACTCTTCACTGTGCTAGGGGTCTCACTATTTTTTCTCATTACTGACTTTCCAACCCTTTGTACGTTACTGCACACAGAGGAAATGATATCCATAGAGAACAATGGATTGAAGGACTGAAATATCTCATTGTAGGAGTAATTTCATTCTCTTCAAGCCTGGCTTGACCACCCTTGAAAGCTGAGTAGAATCCGTGCCTCCATACACACACCATTCATTCCCAGCACGTGGTGCGCCAAGGCACACAGATTGGGAAGCTCTAGTATAGATACTACTGAAGAGAGGGCTACACCTTATTTTTCTGCTTAACATGGGCTTGCAGGAATAACTGGTGGGTCCTTATTTTGGTGGGGTCTGATCAACTTGGCATTATGGAAAATTGTTTTTTGTCAAAGTTGGCATTATGAGACTATTGCAATTAGGGAAGGTGTTATAATCAAATGCTATTTGTCAGCTAACAAAAGTCAATGTTGCGCTGATTGTTCAAAGAATGCAATAAGAAGCATTGCGTATTCTCTTTCATCACTCACTCCTAACTACTCTCCCAGATATGTGAAGAAAGAGGTCTACCTAGAAATGAATGACTGAAACTTACAACAAGACCCTTATCTTCTCTACTGTGAATCCAATGAGGAAAAAAAAAATGCATGTCGTAGTAATTAAAAGCAGTATAGGATCAATGGATTTTGATCATAGTTCTCTGTTTCTAGGCAATCATTTTTAATTAAGATTACATTAAATAGTATAAAGAGTCTGATGGTAATTATGAATGCTAAATACCCATGTATAACTCAATGACTTTTCAAAGTGAACAAACCTGCATAGTAAACACAAAGATCAAGAAACAATATTACTAGTACCACCAAAACCCCCTCATCCCCCTTCCAGTTACCCACAGCCACAAGGATACCCTCTGACTTCTAACACCACAGATTAGATCAATTTTGAATTTTATGTAAATGGAATCATACAGTTTATATTATTTTCTGTCTGACTCCCTTTATTTAAAAATACATTTGGGACTTCCCTGGTGGCACAGTGGTTGGGAGTCTGCTTGCCAATGCAGGGGACATGAGTTCGATACCTGGTCCAGGAAGATCCCACATGCTGCAGCCACAACTACTGAGCCTGTGCTCTAGAGCCCACAAGCCACAACTATTGAGACTGTGTGCTGCAACTGCTGAAGCCTGCGGACCTAGATCCTGTGCTCTACAACAAGATGAGAAGCCTACACACCATAATGAAGAGTAGCCCCTGCTCTCCACAACTAGAGAAACAACGAAGACCCAACACAGGCCATAAATAAAGAAAAAACAAAACAAAACAAAAATATGTTTGATGGCATAGTGACAGACATATATACCAATGGCTTAGAACAGACAGCCAAGAAATACATCCTCATGTATACGGCCAAATGTTCTTTGACAAGGGTGCCAAGACCATGCAATAAGGAAAAGACAGTCTCTTCAACAAACGGTGCTGGGAACCTAGACATCCACATACAGATGAATAAAATACAACTCTTACCTTATACCATATACAAAAATTAACTCAAAATGGGTTAAAGACCTAAACGTAAGACCTAAAACTATAAAACTCCTAGAAGAAAACAGGGAAAAAACTTCATCACATGGGGTTTGGCAATGATTTCTTGGATATGACACCAAAAGCACAGGCAACAATAGCAAAAATAGATTAATTGGATTTCATCACAATTTAAAATTTCTGTGCATCAAAAGACACAATTAATAGAGTGAAAATTTATCCTAAAGAACAGGAAAATATTTGCAAGTCATATATCTGATAAGGGGTTCACACCCATAATGTATAAAGAACTCTTATAGCTCAACAACAGCAAAAAACAAATAATCAGATTAAAAATGGGCAAAGAACTTGAATAGACATTTCTCCAAAGATAACACACAAATGGCCAATAAGCATACGAAAAGATGCTCAACATTACTAATCATTGGAGAAATACAAATCAAAACCATAATGAGAGGGGCTTCCTAGGTGGTGCAGTGGTTAAGAATCCACCTGCCAATGCAGGGGACACAGGTTCAAGCCCTGCTCCAGGAAGATCCCACGTGCCATGGAGCAACTAAGCCTGTGAGCCACAACTATTGAGCCCATGTGCTGCAACTACTGAAGCCCACGCATCTAGAGCCTGTAGTCCACAACAAGAGAAGCCATGGTAATGAGGAGCCCATGCACCACAACGAAGAGTAGCCCCCACTCACCACAACTAAAAAGAAAGCTCGCACACAGCAGAAAAGACCCAACACAGCCAATAAAATTAATTAATTAATTAATTAATTAATTAATTAAAAAAAAGGAAACCATAATGAGATACCACCTCATACCCAGTAGCATGGCTACTGTTAAGAAACAAAAAACAGAAAATAACAAGTGTTGACAAGGATATGAAGAAATGGAAACTGTTGTGCCCTGTTGGTTGGAATGTAAAATGGTGCAGCCACTATAGAAAATGGTTTGATTATTCTTCAAAATGGTAAAAATAGAATTACCACAGGATCTAGATATCCCACTTCTGGGTATATATCCAGAAGAATTGAATCGGAGTCTCTAAGACATATTTGCTCACCCATGTTCATAGCAACATTGTTCACAAGAGCCAAGAAGTGGAAGCAACCCAGATGTCCATCAAGATGAATGGAAAAACAAAATTCAGTATACACATCCAGTGGATATTATTCAGCCTTAAAAAGGAAAGAAATCCTGTCACATGCTACAATGTGGGTGAATCTTGAGGACATTATGGTAAGTGAAATGAGCCACTCACAAGAAGAAAAATACATGTAAAATTCCACTTATATGAGGTATCTAAAGTAGTCAAATTCATAGAAACAGAAAGTAGAAGGATGGTTGCTTGGAGCTAGCAGAAAGGGAAATGGGGAGTTGTTGTTTAATGGGTACAGTTTTTCAGTTTTGCAGGATGAAAAAGATCTGGAGATGTATTGCACAACATTGCAAACACGCCTATCACAACTGAACTGTACACTTAATATGTAGTCTTAATATATTTTGTTACTTTTTTAACTATAATTTTTCTAAATTTTTAATTTAAATATTTTTGAGAGACTCATTCACATTATTGTGCATAGCTATAGTTCATTCAGTCTTATTGCTGTTTCATTATGTGCATATACCACAATATATTTACTTATTCTACTGTTGAAGGGCATTTGGGAAGTATCTAGTTGGCGCTATTGTAATTAGTGCTATACATAGCCTTTTTAAATGAGGAAAATAAAAATCTATCCAATTTTTATGGCTTAGAAAGCGTTCAGAGAACATTCATAATATATTTTGAATGAGTTAATGTATCCCTCTCCATCCTCACTCTAAGACTGTATATCCACCTGCTAACAACTGCACTTGGATATCCAACAGATGTCTCAAACTTATCATATCCAATCTGCTTTACCTGCAGCCTTCTTCACATTTGTTGACAATTCTAATCCTTCTAGTTGCCCAGGCCAAAAACTTTCGTAACATCTTGACTTCTCTCTTTCTCTCACACCAACATCCAAGGCATCAGTAAATAATGTTGGCTCTACTTTCAAACTAAATCCAGAATCTGACCCCTTTCTGTTATCTCTGCTGTTATCATTCTGGTCTATACCACTGTCATCTCTTGCTTAGATTAACCTCTTGGACAGTCTGTCTTTGGCACCTGCCACTGCCATCCTTCCCCCAATCACCCAATCTATTCTCATCACAACAGCTAGAGGGATTCTAAGGCATATTATATTTTCCAAAGAGAGAAACAATAATACCTCCCATCCCACATACTCTTTTGCAGTGTGACAACCTTGCCATTCTCACACAAGAAGTAGAGTCTAAAACACCTCTTATGAATCTGGGCTGACCTCAAAGACTTGCTTGAACAATGAGGCAGAAGCAACATTCAGGGATTTCCACAGCTATTCATAAGAAGCCTTGCTTCTTTGGTCTCTTGGAAGACTTGCCTTTGGCATGCTTCCTCTAGGAACCTACCTTCCATGCTTGAGAAGCCCAAGCCACATGGAGAAGCCACATGTGGGTGTTCCAGTCAACACCCAAGCTGAGGATCCAACCAACAGTGAAAATCAAATGCCATGTGATTAAGAAGAACTGCCCAACTCAGCCCAGTCAATTTGCAGAACTATGAGAGATAATAATAATAAATTGTTTTAAGTCACTACATTTTGGGATGGTTTGTTACACAGCAGTAGATAGTGGGAACAGAACTTTTAACAGTGAAAGTCAGATAATGTCATTCTGTTCAAAATCCTCTAGTGGTTTCCCATTGTACCCAGAGAGTCAAGGTGCTTATAAGAGCCTACAAGATGCTATATGATGTAGCCTCCATCCTCACTTCCTTCCTTCAGGGTAACTCTGCTCCAGCCATACTGCTTTCCTTTTTGCCACTCCTTAAACACGCCCACATTAGGAATTTTGCACTATCTGCTCCTTCCCTAGATATCTACTTAACCTACTCTCCTCAGTCACTTCCTTCAAGTTTTAGATCAAATCTCATCTTCTTTTTGAGATTAACCCTGACCACCTATTTAATACTGTAACCAGCCCTCAATCATCTTGGCCCTACTCTACTTTTTTTCCCATAGCACTTATCATTTTCCAACATACTATGTGATAGTATTTATTTGTTATATTTATTGTATACTGTTTGAAAATTCCTCAAGGGCAGGGAGTTTTCTTTTTTTCCTTTTTTACCTACTGTATTCCCAGCATCTAGAACACTGTCTGGCACATAACAGGCACTCAATAAATATTTGTGTGGTAAGTCCCAGTAATAGTTAAGACTGAACTGGCCAGGGTAACCATGAGAGTAAAGTGAAGTTGACTTGCAGAGCCATGTAAGAACAGAGAGGTAAAACTAAGTACAAGGGAACGGATTATACTTCCAGAGTCCTAATCACCACCCATTCCCCCATTCCCAGCAGAAAACAGCTCTGTGGTAGAAACCATGCTTGAAATAAAGCATTCAGCCCATGTGAGAAACTCAAAATGGTAACATGTGTCACATAAGTCAAAGCCAATGTATGAGTTGAGCTAAACTCCATTATAATACTGTTCCTAATTATAGTGAATTGCAGCCAAATTACACTCGCCAAAACCAAATAAATATAGAATATACCAGGTGGTGGCCCTGTTTTCCAACACCAGAATTTGAAAGGAATTTCTTGATATTTATTTTGAATGTGCTATTCTGCAATTACCTGATTAACAATTTAGTTTTCCCAGAATTGCGGGACCAAATCCAGCTGGGTTTTTTTCCTTGGTCTTGTTGGTCATGAGATACTATTAAAGCATAATGATAGTTTAGGATCTTCTAAAATATTAGCCAAAAAACTAAGCCTGACTCTTCAGGTCAATAGAGTATTAATTTGAGATTGTCTATAAGCATGTAGATTGAAACAATGAAGTGCATCAAAGAAGGAAAGATATATTTGAGTGCTTTAAAAAAATTATACATCATAAAATGCAAGTGATTAATAAACAGAAAAATATTCAACTTCACCAGTAATCACAAAAGGCAAATTTAATAATGAATCTTTTCATGCAAGGTGGTAAACGTATTTTTAATGCTGACCATGGTGTGGGCTTTCTCATACATTGCAAATGAGAATATACATTATCAGTACCTTTTAGACAGCGGTTTTAAAATATATACAAAAAACAACAAACTGTACAAGGATATTTTAAAGTGTGTATTTTTTATTAGTCTGATAACATTGATCCAAAAATGTATAATGGCTCAGACAAAATAGAAGTTTACTTCTTGTTCATATGATTTTCCTGAACTGTTTCAGGTCTTGAGGTGTGTGTGTGTGTGTGTGTGTGTGTGTGTGTGTGTGTGTGTGTGTGGGAGAGAGAGAGATGCTCTATTCAATCACTCAAGGTCCTGGAAATTCATGGATCCTTGGCCAAATTTAATGGAGATGTTGAGAGTCATTCTGCAGAGTCGGAGAGAGTACACAAGAGTCTGCATGTAATGTTCTATGGACAGGCCTAGAAGTGGCTCTCATTCCGTTGGCCAGAGCTAGGTCAAGTTGGCACACTTCACTGCAAGGAAGGCTGGGAAATGTATCCAGATGTGTGTCCAGGAAGAAGGGGCAATGGGTTTGCTGAACAGCTCACATTTTTGTCACGTTCTTTAACCCAGTAATGCACTTCTAGAAATCTCTTTTAAGGAAATAATCATAAAGGCAGTAGATTAATTTAGTATAACGAAACTCTGACATTATATCAGATGACTCATAATATCAGAATAATTCCCAAGGCTATGTACATCCGCAAAGTGAAATATCATGCAGCAATTAAAAATTAAGCTTAAAAATAATTTTTCATGACATGGAAAATAGCATATAATTTTAAATGAAAAAGCTTACTACACATATTTATAGTGTTTTAATTGCATAAATATATGTATCTTGTTATATATATCATACACCTACCCCCAAACAAGGATATGATTAAGTAGGCAATACACTCATGGCTGTGTAATAATATCAATATTATTAATACACTTATGCTCAGTATAACACTTAATTTTATATTCACAAGGATTAAAACAGTGGAAAATGCTTTTGTTATAATATTAATGTCTGTTATAATATTAAAGCAGGAAAAATGGTTTATGTGACTATGACTCTAAAAAAGTCCTGAAAAGCGTGGAAATGAAATGAACCAAAATGATAATAATGATTGTCTCTGTATGATGGGTTGAATGTGTATATTTCTTCTTTTTCCTTGTATGAAATTTCTCACTTTTCTAGAAATAACTTTTATTACTTTTACATTGAAAAAATTTACCTCCTCAAACAGATGGATGTCAGAGGACATCCTTTAGTAAAACTGAGTCTCTGCTGGAGGTAGTGGTGACAATCCTAGAAATGGAAGATAGAGCTTCCTCGCATCCTCTGCCTCTTAGGAAAGAGGGGATGAAGGGAACAATCACGAGTCATCGGCACTCTTCTTGTGTCCTGAAGAGCGAGCGGTACGGGAACACTTGAACCTGGGGGCAGGGGGAAGAGAGGACCTCAAGGAAGCATCAGTGACTGGTGCTGTAATATCCCCCAGAGGGTGGAATAGGGCCTGAGCCATGCATGTCCTGCCAGAGTCCCTATGCTGAACCTCTCTGTCCTGTTCCTGTGACAAGGGGTGGTGGTGTTGGGAAGCAGAAAAAATGAGAGCACATGCCTTTTCCCCAACATCACCAAGGAATCTGGCTGCCTTATTTGACCTCACAGAGATTGCTTGTTGCAGTAGAACAATAACTCAGCTAACTCTCAAAAGACATGGATTCTGACTCTACTACTAACTCTCAGCTATGTGGTTCCAGCTGCACCTCCAGTTCTAAGTTGCTTATACTCGTCCAGCACAGCACCGCCTCCGGGCCTCTGGGCCTTCGTTTCCCTAACTTCTCGAAGTACCGCTGGCAGCCAATCAGCCTGCAGCTGTTAGCCCTCTTCCAGAATTTCCTTTGTTGCAGGTTGCCTTACTCATTGAGAACGTTCTCTTTAGCACAAAAAGAGAGTGTATGTATTAGAGACATACGGAAGAAATTATAGGAACACTGGAATTGAGGGGCTGTGCTAAGGCAATAGACAGTGGTTGAGAATGATTAATGTATAATCAAAAGGTAAGTGTGAAAGCCAAGAGTGCTCCTTTGGTGTCATGTAAAGAGGTTTCATTGCTACACAAGAGGGAAGAAGAAGCTGATGACCCTCCTTAATCATTAGAGAAGAGCTTTGAAGAAGGTAAAATTCTCAACCTAGGCAGGTTTGCTATGCAAAGGTTAGGACTCTGGTTGGGCTGTGCTGGACCTTGTACGGGAGTGAGGGATTGTAACGCAAAGTTGAGGTAGGACCTGACTTCTATGTACCAACAGGAGTTCAGTAAATATGAGTCCAATGAAAGAAAGAAAGAAATGATGCAGGATCAAGGAGGGCAGAACATAGAGATAAATAAGAGAGTTTGTCAACTTGGTAGCTCTTTCCCCTGAGACAGGATTTAGCATGTGGCAATGACTGCAAAAGATGATACTAATAGGCAGCTAGGTTAGCTTTTGAGGAATCTTGGATAAAGTGATGCCCCACGCTACAAATGCCAGATCTGATAAGGCAGATGGTTTAGGAAGGCCTCCAAGGTTCAGAGAGGTGGGCACACTAGATAGATTCCCTAAGGCTAGAAAGTCCACCAGCCAACCATTTACCAAAGCAATAAGGATGCACTGATGAGAGGGGCAAGAACTCCAGGATAATAGATATCAGGCAGCTAGAGTTAAACATAAGAAGAAGGTGTGTCCAGTTATCAAAATGGAAAAAGTTATGGCAGTAAGGTCAGAGTGATGCAAAGATCTATAGGATATAGGGGTGATGGTCCCCATCCTATCTCCATTTAATTTTCAGCCTGGTTCCCTCAAAAGTTAAATAAAGTTAGAGGATGACAGTGCACTCTTGTAAACTCAACCAAATAGTAGCCCTAAGTGAAGCTGCTGTTCCGTGTGGTACCTTTGCTGGAGCAGATTAACATGGCCTTAGACACGTAGTATGCTGCCATCAATCAGATACATATATTCTCTTCCATTCTCATTAGAAAGGAAGATCAGGAAAAAAAGTCACATTCATTTAGAACAAACAGTCTTACCCCAAGGCTATGTTAATTCTACCATCCTTTGCCGTAATGTAGTGCAAAAACAAGTAGGCCAGCTGGACATCTCACAGCAATTATATCCACTATAGCAATCACATCCACTATAGCAATCACATGATGCTCATTGGAGAGGATGAGCCATACTGTAAGACACGTGAGTGCCAGAGAGCGGGAAATAAACCCAAACAAGATGAAGGGACCCACTGCATCAGTAAAATGTTTAGGGATGAGTGGTCTGGGGTGGGCTGGGACATCCCTCCAAAGGAAAAGGCAGATTATTGCATCTTGCATTTCCCACCACAAAGAAGAAAGCACAATGCTTGGTAGAATTCTTTGGTTCCTTGAGTCAACATTTCTATGCCTGGGGATTCTCTTAACTCATGTACTGACGGACAAAAAAAAACACTGCCATGTTTGAGTGGGACCAGAGCAGGAAAAGGCTCTTTAGCAGATCCAGACTGCAGTAAGCACAGCCCTGAACTTGGGCTGCACAACGAGGCAACCCCTGTACTAGATTTATCAGTGTGGGAAAATACACCATAGAGAATGTATGGAAAGCCCCAGTGAAGGAACCACAACATAGTCCCCCAGGATTCTGGAACAGGTCTATGTCACCTTCAAAGAAATAAAATATACACTTTGAAAACAGGTGCCACATGCAAGTGAGGAAAACTGGGAAGAGCCATCCTAGCTTCGTAGCTTCCCGTAGAGTTAGCTTCTGTCTAATCCTGCTTTCTTTCTTGCCCTTTCTTTACGTGGGTGTTAATCCCTCCAGCACTCCCTTATAGTCCTTCTGCATGGTAATTTCTGTCTTAGAATCTGCATCCTGGAAAACCTAGCCTGTGATAGGTGTTATGTTGGTTGGTTTTAAACACATTGTATGATTTCATTATAACCCTACCAATGATTCCAGTTAGACCCTGGTCGAACAAACAGTGATGAGTTTAAATAATTTTCTGCTTCCTTTCAAAACTCTCTATGGACAGCATGTGCTGAATCCAAATAAGAATTTACTTAAAACATGGTAGCAACCACATCATACCCATAAGGATGTCAAAAATAAAATAAAATAAAATAAAATAAAATAAGTGTTAGAAAGGATATGGAGAAATTGAAACTTTTGTATACTGTTGGTGGGAATGTAAAATGGTACAGCCATTATGGAAAACAGTAGGGGAGCTCCTCAAAAAATTACAAAATAGAATTACTAAATGATCCTGTAATTCTACTTCCAGGTATTCAAGGGGATCAGAATGGAGTTTCCTCAAAAAACTAAAAATAGAGATGCCATATGATCCAGCAATCTCACTCCTGAGCATATATGTGGACAAAACTATAATTCGAAAAGATACATGCACTCCTACGTTCATAGCAGTACTATTTACAATAGCCACAACATCAAAAAAACCTGTGTCCATCGACAGATGAATGAATAAAGAAGATGTGAGATATATATATGTGTATGTGGAATATTACTCAGCCATAAAAAGAATGAAATAATGCCATTTGTAGCAATATGGATGGATCTAGAGGTTATCATACTAAGTGAAGTAAGTCAGACAAATACCCTATGATATCATTTACATGTGGAATTTAAAATGTGACACAAATGAATTTATCTATGAAAGAGAAACAGACACACAGACATAGAGAACAGACTTGTGGTTGCCAAGGGGGTGGGGTGGGGGAGGGAAAGATTGGGAGTTTGGGATTAGCAGAAGCAAACTTTTTTGTATATGTATAACTGAATCACTTTGCTGTACACCAAAAACTAACACAACATTGTAAATCAACTACACTTCAATAAAATAAATTTTTAAAAGAAAAGAATATGCTACCACAAAAATTCGCCACTTTGGCATAAGGATTAATTTGAGCTGAAGACAATTGACAAACAGCAGGTTCAGGGGAAAGCTCTCTACCCTCCCCTTTCTGCCTAAAGGAAGGGTATAAATTTTCCTGTACCAAGAGAAGGAAAACAACCTTCATCGCTAGAGATGGTGCGAGAATGAACCTGAACAAACAAACCTTATTAAAATAACCCTCATCTTCCATTAGTTTCCCACATCTACTTACATTCCTACAATTTACCTCCCCCCAAATCCAAAACCTATTTTCTCTTATTTTGGCAAGTCTCCACAAATTTATTGCTCTTTGTTAAAATAGTATACAAGCCCCCAGGTCTAGCTGCTTCTTTGGGTCTTCACTTCTTTTCTGTGACGTCCTCTATAGGCATACACAGTAAACAATTTCTCCTGTTAACCTTTCTTTTGGCAGTTGAATTTTCAGGGTCCCAGTCACCAAAGAAAGTAGAGGAAAAAGATGTTTTTCCTCCCCTTCAGTTTACACCCAAGAGAACTGAAAGTAGATTGTTATACACCCATATTCATAGTGGTATTATTCACAATGGCCAAAAACTGGAAGCAACTCAAGTGTTCACTGACAGGTGAATGGATAAACAAAATGTGGTACATACATAAAATGAAGTATTGTTCAGGCTTAGAAAGAAGGAAAATTTGATGCATGCTATAAGGAGAAACCTTAAGGACATTACGCTGAGTAAAATAAGCCAGTCATAAAAGGAAAATTATTGTATAATTCCACTTATATGAAATACGTAGAGTAGTCAGACTTATGGAGACAGCAAGTAGAATGGTGGTTGCTAGGGGATGGGAGTAAGGGAGAGTGTGGAGTTGTTTAAGGGGTACAGAATTTCAGATTTGCAAGAGGAAAAGAGCTCTATGGATGAACGATGATGATGGCAGCAAGACAATGTGAATGTACTTAGTGTCACTAAATTGCATAGCAAAAAGTGGTTAAGATGGTAAATGTGGTGGTGTATGCATTTTATGACAATTAAAAAAAAACAAAACCAGAAAACATAGTGGCAGCCTTTAAGTAGTTGGTAGGGGCCTGGGCATCATGTGCAGTTAAAATCCTTCTCTTATTGAGGGAAAAGAGCCTCTTCTTAAAGATACAGATGGATTTCTTACTTTGGAAATGTTTTAAGTGATTGCTTGATATCTCATGCTTTTGTTTAGTATTCATTTCCTGTGGGGGTTGTCCTCTGCATAGCATTGTGCTGGATTCCAGGAATCAAAGACAAATGAAACACTGTCTCTGCTCTCAAGGAGATTAGAGGCAGGTGGAAGAGACAAGCATGTGAAAAGATGGCTTTACTATGGTGTGAAGAGGGCTGGACTAAAGGTGAGCACATCTAAGGGGACATCTAAATCATCCTGGAGGGCAGAGAAAGCTTCCTGGAAAAGGTGATGTTTTGCTTCATCTTGAAGAATGATTAGAATTATTTAGGCAGGGGAGTCAAGACATCCTAGAAAGAGGCTATTGAGTACACAAAGACATGGAGGTGTGAAACGTGATGACCTACGTGGGGATCCAGCGTAATGAGTGCGTAGTGGAGATAAAGTGGACAGTTAGGCAAGGATCAGATCCAAGACTGTTTGGAGAACAGTTAGAGTGTGAGCTTTGTCATAAAAACTATAGAGAGCTTTTATAAGCAGAATAATCACATCTCTTATCCCAATTTCAGGACAATGCAATGTTTCTACAATGGATAAAAAGTGTTCTAAGTGGGGCTTCCTAGGTGGCGCAGTGGTTAAGAATCCGCCTGCCAATGCAGAGGTCACGGGTTCGATCCCAGCTCCAGGAAGATCCCACATGCCGTGGAGCAGCTAAGCCTGTGTGCCCAAAAAAAAACTTACAAAAAAAAAAAAAGTGTTCTAAGAGATAGTCTCAGCCACCTATTGATGTATAACAAACCATCCTAGTGTCTTAAAACAACTCATTTATTCCTACTCACATGTCTTCAGGTTGACCAGGCCTATACTAGACTGGGTGTAGCTAGCTTCTCTGCTTCAATCTGCAAGTCTGTCTGGGCTCAGTTCCTTGCTGTAGGTTGGCCTCACATCTGTTCCATGTGAGTTAATTCTGGGGCCTGAGATAAAGGGGAGGCATTACCTATGGGGGCTTCTTCTCATCCTCCGTGGTGCAGTTGGCCATCCAGGGAATTTTCTTTCCATGGCAATGACAGAAGCCCCAGAGGGAAGGTAGAAACTCTGATTCTCTTAACGCCTAGGCTCAGAACAGGGACATAATGATGTCCACCCACATTCCATTGGCCAAAGGAAGTCATAGAGCTGAGTCCAAAGTCAAGAAGCAGGGAAGTAAACCATGCCTCTAGTGAGAGAAACTATAAACTCACTTGTAGAGAATGTAAAATTGGGGTCAAAATTCAATCCACCATAGATGCCACTTTTACTCAATACTTAGAGGCTGCAGATAGACTATCACTTAATATCTCTGTGGCATTCTACAAGTTATTTAAAATTCTCTAGACATCAGTTTTCTCATCTATAAAATCTAGATTGATATCTCCCCCACCTTGCGGTTACAAGACTTGCATGTGACACTGTCCATGGACTTTGCATTTTGGGCACCAATGCTAGTTATATGTAGCGTGTCATGACTCTATTGATAAGAACTATGGGGAGGGAGATCAATGGTTTGACTTTGGTGCTGCAAAGTCAACATATTGGAGAGAAACAAAAATTCAATAGAACCCAGAATACAGCATTCCACTAAGATGACTAGTAACACTGTCTCTGCTGCCAACTACAACTTTTTATCTTTGGGGAAAGATGTGTCTCCCAGAAGAAAACCAGGCAAATGATATGTGTTTGGTCTGACAGTTCTTTTATACATCCACTTTATTCCTTAGCAGTTTGAATTTTTGGTTCATGAATAAGAGGGGTATTTTCCCCAGAAGGGTCTAAGACAAAGTTGGGCAGGAGGCAAGTGGAAAAAGCACCTCTTGGCATTGCTTTAGAGATGTTCTCCCTGTGTCTGTAGCTACTGCTCTGTCCAGATGGCCTCCCTTGGCTGAAGCATTGTGCCAAAGACAATACCCAAAGTGTTCTTATTTATCTTCTCAGATTGAGACCAAATGGACCAACATCACATAGCTCTTTGAACTCAATTCTCTTGAGTCCCACGGCAATGCTCTTTCTTCTATTGGCATAAGTTAGATAGGCAAAAGGCTAAGCTGCTGTATAAAAGACATCACAACACATAGAAGCTCAGGGCTTCCCTGGTGGCGCAGTGGTTAAGAATCCACGTGCTAATGCAGGGGACATGGGTTCGATCCCTGGTCTTGGAGGATCTGCAGAGCAACTAAGCCTGTGTGCCACAACTACTGAGCCTGTGCTCTAGAGCCCACGAGTCACAACTATTGAGCCTGTGTGCCACAACTACTAAAGCCCGCACGCCTAGATCCCGTGCTCCATTACAAGAGAAGTCATCACAATAAGAAGTCTGCGCACCACAAAGAAGAGTAGCCCCCGCTCACCACAACTAGAGAAAGCCTATGTGCAGCAACAAAGACATCAACAAAGACCCAACTCAGCCAATAAATTAATTAATTAAAAACAAACAAAAAAACATAGAAGCTCAAATAATACTGACATTCATTTCTCTCTCATATTGTCTAGAGATGGGCAAGCAGTCAAAACGGGTTGGAGGCTGAGGTCCAGGTGGACATTCAGGAATGCAGGTTTCTTTTATTTTCTTGCTTCAACATCCTCAAGCTTAATTCAAAAGAATTAAGCTCTAATGCTTAAAGCATCTATTGTGGTAATGAATTAACCTTTCTCTTATGTATCTGGAATACAAGTATAGCTTTGTACCATCCTTGGAATAAGGGAGATGAGTTACTTAAATAATTTCTTGAAAGGTTTATTTCTCTTACAGGAACCCCTTTTGAGATAGGCTGCTAGAGTATGGTTCTTATTCCATGGTTGAAGCTGGACCTCAGCACCATATCTGCACGTTCTAATCCACAGGAAGGGAGACAAAAGACGTGAGAGAAAGGAGATTCTTTAATCAACTGATGTGGGAGTTGCATACATTACTTCTGCTCATACCTGATTGGCCAAAATATAATTTCAAAGCCACTTTCAGTCACAAAGGTGCTGGGGAAAGTAGTTTCTAACTTGGCAGCCAAATGCACAGCTAAAACTTTTAGGGATTCTATTACTAATAGGAAGAAGAATGAAGTAAACAGGGAGACAATTGTCAGTCTCTGCCACATTTGACTATTACTCACTAGAGTATAAGTTTCATGAGAGCAGGAACTATGACTCATTCACTAAGGACAAATAAGTAAGTATGTGTATATATATATATATTTTTTTAATTTCTTTCTTTTCTTTCTTCCCCTTTCTTTCTTTCTTTCTTTCTTTCTTTCTTTCTTTCTTTCTTTCTTTCTTTCTTTCTTTCTTTCTTTCTTTCTTTCTTTTGGCTGCGTTGGATCTTTGTTGCTGCACACAGGCTTTCTCTAGTTGTAATTAGTGTGGGCTACTCTTTGTTGTGGTGAGCAGGGCTTCTCACTACAGTGACTTCTCTTGTTGAGGAGCATGGACTCCAGGTGCAGGGGCTTCAGTAGCTGCAGCACGTGGGCTCAGTAGTTGTGGCTCACGGGCTCTAGAGCACAGGCTCAGTAGCTGTGGCACACTGGCTTAGTTGCTCCTCAGCGTGTAGGATATTCTCAGACCAGGGATTGAACCTGTGTCCCCTGCATTAGCAGATGAATTCTTGACCACTGCACCACCAGGGAAGTCCCAGTAAGTATATTTTTCACCATAGTATCTAGTAAACAGAAGATTGAATTCGTTTTATTTATATCACATTAAGGTAGTTCAGAGGACTGTCTGAAATTATAATTTTCAAAAAACCCAAGGACTGAATACTTCAGTGAATACTTATTTAACATTATCTATTTTTTTCTTTTTTTTTTTTTTTTGGCAGGGGAGAGAGGGTAACCTTGATTTTCTCTGAGATAAGTTTCTCATTGTTAGTTTTAATTATTGATTACTCTGACTTTCAAACGTTCAGGATCAATTGGTGGACTTTCATAAACTTGCAGAAGAAAAACTCTTTCCTCAAATGTGACAAAAAGGGACTGTTAGGATATGAAAATTATGTGAAATAAAAGGGCTGGTATTTGTAAAAAACACTTAAAATGATGCCTGACACATGGTAAGTGATATATAAATGGTATAGATGGTAGAAGGTAAATGATAGATGATAGATAGGTAGATAGATGATAGATAGATATAGATAGATAGATATAGATAGATGATAGATAGATAGATGATAGATAGATAGATGATAGATAGATGGAATGAAGGAAATGCAATGAGAAACAAGCTGATGTTATCTGCCTTATTTGTGAGTATATTGTAACATTTTCTACTAAAGGCAGAAACTGTCACTAGGCCTCTCTAGCAGGAGACATCTCACCAGAGACCTGAAGATTCCTTTCTTGCTTGGCCAAGCCCAGGTGCACTTTGCCTACTACATGTACTAGAGTCAAGGTAACTCTTAACAACTCTTTGCAGACACAAAAATGACAAGCAAAAGTGGATGAGAGTGGACATTAGTTTAGCAGGTAGAGACAGACAGGGCCTAACTCAGAAGGAGGCCACTGCCATAGCAAGAAACTCTAGGAGTTCTCAGACCTAGTCTTCTGAGGTCATTGTCAGGCGCGTTAGAGGTAATCTAGCACAGAGAATACTTCAAGACAGGAGATGACCTGGGCATGTAAAACGCATCTGCCCTGGCTTGGTAGAGCAGTCTGGAAGGGACACATGGTTTGGCTCTCCTTCCATGCATCCATTCTCCATTCTTCTGGTAACAGCACTTTGCTGCCCTTCTAGGGAGGGGATCCATTGCTCTCTCTTTCCATGTGATTCTGGTGCAGTTGTGCCCACCCTCTGCCACACCCAGGATGACCACTCAGAGTATGCCATCCTCCTGACCATGTGACTGGTTTGTAAGTGGCTATACGACTCAGACTGAACTAGCATCTTCCTTAAAATGTAATGCAGACACTGGAAGAGAGAGGTGGGATTCTTCTGGACAGATAAAGGTAAGTGGATGTTGACCTACTTGAAAACATCTTTCCTAGCCCCAGAAAGGACATATGTGGTGGAAAAATGCAGCCAAACCAAAGAGGGAAACAAAGTTGAGCAGATACCAGATGGAAAGTACTGATACCACCCGAAACTCCAAGATCCAGTTGTTCCGGAAACTAGATTTGCCCCTTTCAGCTACATGCACCAATAACTTCCTTTTTTATTTAAGCTTATTTAGTTAGTGTTTCTACCACCTGCTTACAAGAGAGTCCTGATTCAAAGAGTACGTGATTTGGTTGGATTACCCTAACAGGTGCAAGGGCTAAGCTCACCCATGTCTAAGAGGGCTGAGGACCTAGAGACAGCTCCTAGTTATGTCCCAGTGGTCCAGAAAATTGCTCCAGGTTCCACTCTGTACTCTTCACTCTAAAACCTCTTCTCTAGTTCCTTATCTCTACTTCTGTCCTGTGGTCTGGTACTTGAATCTCGTCAGATTGACACTTCATGGAACATTGAGCCTGGCCTTCTATTTCAGTCTCACCCTGAATATAGTGCCTCCAAAAACCCTGGGCTGCACCCTTTGTATTCCATGAGCCAATGTCTCCAACCTCTGCACCCAGCCCAGGACCCCTGAGCCAGACAACTCTCCATAGCAGAGAACCACTGAGTCACTTGATTTCCATTCTGTGGGCCCTTTTTTCCCTTCCATGGGCCCTGGAGCAAACCTGCCAGGTCCTTTTAATAGTGTTCCCCTTCTTTTGATGTGGTTACCCTTGGCTTTAATTTATGTTTTTCAGGAAACCCAAAGTCAAAACTTCCTCTATAGCCCACCAAAATATTCAGACTATTTTTCCCAGATTTGTTAATAGCAATTTTTGATGGGAAAGGATAAGAAAGAATAAGCTTTTATAAAGAGGTTAGTCATTCAAATAAGGAAGTCTTAAATATCTGTATTGCATAAGGCACTCTGGCCACTTTTAGCCTTACATAAGACTTTTAGCCTTATGGGAGTATGTCCTTATTGTGGACTCAATTGTGTCCCCTCGAAATTCTTATTGAAGTCCTAATCCCCAGTGCCTCAGAATGTAACTGTATTTGGAGATAGAATCCTTACAGAGGTAATTAAGTTAAAAGGAAGTCATTAGGGTGAGCCCTAATCCAATATGACTGGTGTTCTTATTGGAAGAAGCTATTAGGACACAGATACACAAAGGGAAGACAAGGTGAAGACGTAGGGAGAAGACGGTCATCTCTAAGCCGAAGAAAGAGGCCTCAGAAGAAATCAGCCCTGGGGACACCTTGATCTTGAACTCCTAGTCTCCAGAATAGTGACAAAATAATATCTGCTGTTTAAGCCACCCAGTCTGTGGTACTTTGTTATGGTTTCCCTTGCAAACTAATCAGTTCCCACTAATTATTACCAAACTGGCATCTCTCTTCATCAAATCCATTGGGAAAGAACGATAGAAATCTCTTCCTGGCTCTCTCTCTCAAAAAATACCCACAGAAAAGAAACCCACGGTGTTTGTGGAATTACTACTACACACTTCCTCATCCAGCCAGTAATAAAGGCAAGGATCTGGGGTCTCGATCATTGGTGGGAGGGATAATAGTACAGTATTCTCTTCCTGGAGTCATCTGTGGCTCCTCTTCCTCCTCTTCTTTCCCTTCCTCTCCCCTTCCCGCACAATTTGTGCAAAAGCCATTAGATGGAGCTGAGCAAGTAAAGTATGTCTGTGTGTGTGTTTGGGGCCTACAGGGATGGTAAACTGTGGTGGCCCAGAGGAGGCTGCTAGTGTCTGAGTGGGAGGACGAGGGTACCCACACAAGGGCTAAGCCTAGCACAGGGTAGCCTGGCCCGAGAATGGTGAGGAGGGCATTTATGTACATGAGCTGCCTGTGTGAGGAGCTGGAGGCTGAGCAGGGTAAGGCTAGTCTCCATATGGGAGGGTGACCCTGTGTGGGGTGTCATGGCCAGAACGAGGTGAGAAGGATGTCTCTTCCCCACAGGGGTGTGATCCAGTGTAAAATATTAAAGCCTGAACGGAGTGAGGAAGATGTCCACATTGGGTTGGGGGTAGGGAGGCTGGTATGGTGTTAGAGCCCCAATGGGGTGAGGAGGATGCCCAGAAAGAAGGGTGGGGTGGTGTGAAGTGGCAGGGCTTGAGCTGGGTGACTAGGACATCCACATAGTAGTGGATGTGGAATGTTGGAGCCCAAGTGGTATAAGGAGCACAGATGAGAGATTCGTTACAGAGGCGGGTTGATTAAATAAGTAAATATACTAAGGACAAGGAAAGCTAGATGTCTCATGAATGGAGAAGGAAATTACAAATATGGAAAAAGGAAATGTTCTAGAGTGAACATTGTGTGTTGGATTAGAGTTGAAGATGATGGTGTGAACACATAGTTTTCAAGGCAGATAGATGGAGGATAAACAGATGATAGATGATAGATGATAGACAGATAGATGATAGATATATTTGGATGATAGATGATAGATAGATGATAGATAGATAGATGATAGATAGATGATAGATAGATAGATGATAGATAGATAGATGATAGATGATAGATAGATGATAGATAGATGGTAGATAGATAGATAGATGATAGATAGATCGATAGATGATAGATGATTTATAGATTTAAAAATGTAAATGTAGCTCTGAGAGGATTTAGGAGTGGTGATACTCCAATATCAATGAGCATCCTAAGTGCCTAGATTTGGGTTTCTAAACACTATTCTCCGCTAAAAGACACCAGGTATGCTTGGTTAAAGGGCTGATTTCAGATCTGGGCTTGCAAAAGTACAAGATAACCCTGAAATCTCTTTTTGTACCAGAAAGTTAAAAAGTGATCAAGGAATTTAGAGACATGTCACATCAAAAAGACACAGAAGTCAGCTTGAAGGGACTCCCACTAGCCAAATATGGAACAATAATAAACATGAAAATAATAGTTACAGATTATAACTCATCAAGTAAAATAGGAATTCATGAATCAATACTGATATAAATACATAACAAATTGAAGGTATGATAAGAAATAGTATAATGAGATATTTCCCTAGTCTTAAAGTGCCTCCCCATAAGACAATGACTAGTTACAAAGGGAAAGATGCCTGAGTGGCAGATACCACCTTAATGGTCAATGTTAACATCATTAGTAATGGGACAAATCTACATCTTACGACAGCGGATGGGATACAGTGGGAAGAAGGCAGCATTGGTTCTGTGATATTTCTGCCAAAGATGCATAGCCTGAATCTAATCATGAGGACATATCAGACAAATCTAAACAGAGGGACATTCTACAAAATAACCAGCCTCAAATCTCCACAAATGTCAAGCTCAGGAAAGTCAAGGAAAGTTAAAAATTGTTCCATATCAAAAGGAGGCTAAAGAGACATGACATGAAAACTCCACACATTATTCCAGACTGAACCCTTCATCTGAAGGTTTTACTGGGGTAATTAAAGAAACTTGAAGGGGGTCTGAAGATTAGATGGTAGTGGTGTATCACTGTTAATTTCCTGATTTGATGGTGGTATTGTGGTTATGTAGGAGAATGTCTTTTTTGTAGTAAATACACCCTTAAATGTCTGGATGTGATGGGGCACCATGTCAGCACATGCTTCTACAAATTATTTGTACCGTAACTTTTCTGTAAATTTAGGATCAATTCCAAATTAAAAAAGAAAAAAAAAAAAAAAAGGTCAAGGAGGCAGGACAATTGTCCCAGTCTCTTCAAAGAATCTGTGTCATGAAAACAAGGATAGAGTAAAAGAGGCTTATGGGACATGACAAGTAGATGCAAACATGATCTTGGATAAGATTCAACCTTGAATAAACAGCAACAAAGCACATTTTGGAGGTGACTGGGTAATATAAGTGTGGCTTATTATTAGATGAGATGAAATGTGTTGAAATGGAAAAATGGACACCATTAACCAGAAAAGAAAAGAAAAAAGCAGGTAATAGAACAGTGATATGCATCACGTGAGCTCATTTCACAGAAAAGAGAGAAATACAAGTAAAGTTCTAGAAAGATAAATACCAACCTTAGCACTGTTACTCATTGAGTGGTGGAAATATCTTTTTATGCTCTTGTTTTTGCTTGTCTTTATTTTGTAATATATAACAATGTCCATGACCTTTTCCTGTGGTAGTAAAAGATAATTTTTAAGGAAAATTTAAATAACAGAATTAGGGGGAAGCATCAATGGGGTATACACAACCTTGACTAACCCATATTTTTATCAGCTGGGACATGGTGATGTTACAGAAGACGTTTGGACAAAGTCCCCAGTGCATCTCCTCGTCTCTGGCATAGGGTCATCACCTCTGCTCCAGGTGTCTGAGAGGTGCCTAAGGGTGTGTCTGGCTGTATCAGTCCACTTTAATACCATATAGAAACATTTCAGTTACCTCACCTGTAAAACTGGGACTAAAGCCCTGCCTCAGAAGGTTATGGGGAGTATTAAATGAGTTAATACATTTGCAAAGTGTTAAATAAATTATTAATAGATACCAATAGCACCTCATTTATACAACTGCAAAATTTGTGATCATCTCATTTTTTGTTTCATGGAGAGAATAAAAGGAAACAGATATAGCCTCCCAGTTCAGATTGGAACATGGCATTTATTTTAATTCATGAACTCATATTGTACTTTCTGTATGCTCGGTACTATTCTAAGGGCTTCACAAATAGCACATTTGAAATCATCATAATAATCCTATGAGGAGGGTAATCCCATTACCTTCCCCATTTTGTAGCTGAAGGAATTGAGCCACAAAGAGTTTCAGTTGTGTAAAGTCGCACAGACAGCAAGAGGCAGGGACAGGGTTAGAACTAGGCAGTCCACGCTCTTGACCTCAACCCACGTGGCTGCTCTTACCACCACACAACCAAAGTACAGGTGTTGCTGGTACATTTATGTACCAATTGCTTTCCAGAAGTTCACTTGTAAGCTAACATTTCAGGTTCTAATGCATTTCGGACCAAAACAGTCCTGCAAATTAGGTTTGGTTCCTAGGCCAACCTATTTAAATAGACCAAACTTATTTAACAACATGGCTGATTCAGAACAACTATGTCCTCAAGACCATGCATAGGTTTTATCTCCCAGCTCAATTCCAGTCAATGACTTGTGGCTGCACAGAACGTGGAATGCTGTCTGGAGAAGAATTCTGAGGTTGGCCTTAGCACAAAGGATACGTTTTCCATGAATGAAGAAGTAGGAAGAGAGACCCCAAAGCCAGGCATTTGCCATCTCTGCTCCAGACCCTTTTATACCCTGACACTGAGCTGTAAGCTAAGGCTTGCGACCCTGTCTCTGGATACGTCTCAATCTTGAGCCCCAACGAGTCCAGGGAGTGGAAGAAGGGAGAGGGAAGGCATTCTGAGAGCAAAGAGGGGAGGCAGAAACTGCTCGAGGCTTCCATTGGCCGTGGCGGGGGTTAGGGGGAGGGCTGGTGAAATCAGTGGCTAGGACTCCTCTGATGGGGTGACAACAGCTGTTCAGAATTATGGGTGACTCTCAAGTTGAGAATCTGTGTGTCAGCCATGCTGGCCTAGCCCCTCCCCACACTCGCAAACTTCACAGCAACAATCCACACACCAGCAAGGCTCAGGGAGACAAGTCTTCGTCTACTCTTGTGGCATTTCAAGAAGTTGTCAGAATGGTTAAATGATTCACTCCAGGTCACACAGTGAGATCAGTCATGAGTTATATATAAAAGTAATGTCAGAGTAGAATGAAAATGAGTACGTAGAACCCAGCAAGATGATCCCACAAACCACCAGCTTACGTACAGGACTGTTAAACTAGGGTTTGGGATGGGTGGATGCTTGCTCATACTGCTGAGGTTTTCAGAGAGGGACATTAGAATGTGAAATAGACTTTGCATGTGGTTTGCTGAGGACTTATTTCTCAAGATAAACTAGAAAAAAAATATTCTTTAAAGCTAAAAGTGAGTCCCAGGCTAGGTTGCATTTGAGAGAGTACTGTAGCCCAGCAGGCCCCCAAAATGTCATGTCAGCTTTCAAAGGCATTTCACAGTTGCTGCAACAGCACCGTTGGAATAAAGCCAAGCAGCTTTAGAAGCAGCCCAGTCCCTTAGACATAGATGACAATGCCAAGAGCAAAATAAAAAAGGGCCGTTGCCTAGCTTGGCATCTGGGTCCTGCAGCTGCCAAATCATATCCATTAATGATGCCAAAGTCATCCTCAGAGTAATTCCCAATGAGAGGCCCAGTGGCCCAGCAAACTGCAAAGTCACCTGTGATCCAGGCAAGCAGTGGGTTCCAGTTCTCCAGCTTCTACCGAGATTGCCAGGCAGACTTGATTAAGCAAGTCAGTAGGAAGATTTCTTGTTCATAAAACAGGTACTTTATTCCTTGTGTGCGTGTGTAAGAGAGAGAGACAGACAGACAGACAGACAGACAGACAGGGATGAGGAGAGACAGAGAGGGCACTGGAAGGCAATGATAAAATGAACAAAAATTTTATTTAGGGAATTCCCTGGCAGTCCAGTAGTTGGGACTCCGAGCTTTCACTGTCCTAAGGGGCAGGTTCAGTCTTGGTCAGGGAACCAAGATACCACAAGCCACGTGGCCAAATAAATAAATAAATACAATTGTTTATAAATTGTCCAGAAGATAAGGGTAATGATTAAATGCACTAAAAAGAGGAGTGGGGAGAAAAAGAAGACCCTGGCCATTTCCTTGGCCCTTCCCCCAGTATGACAGGAAACTGACACAGGGACTGAAAGCCCTCCCTGAAGGAAGGAAAGTCATGCCTTCCTCTGCTGGGGAGGTAAAAGAAAGCAAAGCAAAAACAGAAAAGTTGGCTAAGCCAGGCAGAAGCTTCTCTCCCACCTGCACATCTGTCTTGGGCTTTTCTTCTTTTCAGATTGTTGCAAGAAAACAGATGGCTGTAGAAGCCTGAATTTTAAATTTATGAATGGAAATTTGAACAGATGTTAGTAGTCAAGGCATATAAGAATGTTCTTCATGCCGTGTTTACAGCCCGCCTCCTTCACAGAAATGGCAGAGGGGGTCATAAAAAGGGTAGTTTTTGATCTAAGGACAGTGTGGATCCAGCCCGGGGGTTGTGTGGCCCAATAACGGAAATATTGAGAGAACAAAGGAAGAAAACACTAATCAGCTCCCTGTATAAATGCTAAATATTTACCTACCACATGATAAAATGTATCTGCAAGAAACCCATTAACCCATCAAGAGCACATTCTGTGTTTTAAGTAGGTGACATTCAAGCCCAAGGTCTTAACAAATATCTTTGAACACCTACTTGCTTGGATTCTGTTTAGATTTTTGACGTGATATAGACGGTTGGGTTTGGTTTGGTTTGGCTGGATGTCCCAGACATGTGGGGCCTTGCTGAACTTCAGGAGGAGTTGAGTAAGAGCTAGTCAGAGGCCTGATGACAACCGTGCATGCATCCATCACCCAATGCTAGGAACTGGGCCGGGTGCTCAGGGTGAGTGGGAAGCAGCAAAATGAATCAAACCTGATCTAGACCCTCATCCCACTGAGAGCTGAAAGCAAAAGTCGGTATGTCACACAAGGCTGGGACAAGGTATATGTTGGCGGTTAAAGGAGTGAAAAGAAAGGAGTGGGGTTGATTGGAGAATGGATCATGACAGTGGTTCCTGGTACCCTAAGAAGAAGGGAAGACTCAGGCGCTTGCAGCCATATGGGAGAAGAAGAGCGTCACCTAGGGCTTGTTAGCAATTTCTGTTGACTACACCTTCAAAACATGGGGTGGCCATAAAGTCTGGATCATAATGTGATCAGATAGTATAATGTCAGTAAACCATGTATTATGTATTCACCTGGATTTCCAGACGTTGCGGCCCCCTTGGCTCTCCAGAATCCATCACTTCTCACCACTGCCATCCACCGTGGTTGTCTCTCTCCTTGAGGACCACAACAACCTCACTAGTCTTCCTGCTCGTGGTTTTGCCCTCATCCATCACCCACAACCAATCTATTCTCAATACAATAATCAAAGCAATCCTTTTGCAGCAGTGGTTCTCAAAGCGGGGGTCCTTGGACTAGCAGCACCAGCAGCTGGGAATGTTGCTGGAAATGCAGATTCTTGGGTTCTCCTCGCCTACAGAATCAGAAATTCTGGAGCTAGGGTGCAGACATCTGTGTTTTAACAAGCGCTCCCGGTGATTCTGATGCCTGCTGAGGTTTGAGAATGAATTGTAAGCATAGGTGAGATCCTGTCACTCCTTGGCTGAAAATCCTACAACTCTCCAAGGTCAGTGCAAAGCTACAAGGCCATCTGGCCTGTGGATCTTTCACTGACTGCCCATCACTCTGGTCTCTAGCTCACTTGCTCCTCGGCTATACTCAGGGCCTTGGCATTTACTGCTCCTTCTGGCCGGGAGGTTCCTCAGCTCCCCAGGCCTCCTACCCAACCTACCATGGCTCAATCCCTCCCCACCTTCGCCCCTGCTCAGAGGTCACTTTCTTGTTGATACATTACATACTCATGGTCTGTCTCTTCCTGCTAGAATGTAAGTTGAGAGATGGGACTTTGTTTTGTTGGCTCCTGTATTCTCAGGGCTGGAACTGTGTACTTGGTACATAGTGAGTGCTTGGGAAACAGTTGGTGAAGGAATGAAAAAATGATCCTATATTGAGGTCCTACCAGATGCCAGATATTGTGCTGAGTCGCCTCATTGAATTCCCACAACAAGCCAATGCAGCATATGTTATCATCTTTATTTTACACAGGAAAAAATGAACTAAATGAGAAAAAGAAGATAGCAGATACTAAAACCAAACCAAAACAAAAATAAACAAAAAAAAAGGAAAGGACTGAGTTATGAGGTTATCAGAAAAGAAAATTTTTCATAATCCCCAAGTTCTGGGTCTGACATGGAGCCAAATTCATCTACCTTTTGTACCATCTTTACTGCTTTTCCTTGCAACTGCTCTGGGCAGAGGACATGCCAGCTTACTCTGGTATTTACCTAAGCATTATGTAATTAAAGAGGCAAAATCCCGCTTTCAACGATCCCAGGACAAGGCTACAAGTAGGAGAATTACTGTTTTGTTTGCTGATATGTTCCTATCGTAAACACAGATGACAGAGATATTTCCTGAATACTGAAATAGTTCTTACTCTTCCTCTCAAGCACCTTTTTCAATTTTAAAAAGTTCATAGTGTATGTTGTTAATGACATGGTCGAGGTGGATACTTTAACATAATTGTTAATGTGCTCAAAAATGAGCTATCAAACATTATGGGGATTTTTCCCCCGGCAATTAAAAATGTTTGTTCGCTGCTAAGCACCTGCCAAAATGGAAATCCAGTCCTGTGACCAGTGCTAACGTGATTCATCTACAAAGAAAAACTGTGCGAGTGGACAGACCCAGGGCCATCCTCCTTCTCTGTGCACCTCTCCAGATGATCTCATCTAGTCTCACGGCTTTTAATACCATCTACATGCTGTTCACTGCTATGTCATCAGTCGGGGTCCAGGAAGGAAAATAGAACACATGCTGGGTAACACAACGGAGGGAATTTAATCCAGGGAATTAGTTACAAAGATGTTGGAAAAGCTGTACGGGCAAACCAGGGAGGTGAGATAACCCAGAGAAGAGCAACAGCAGGAAACTGTGACACTCCCAGAGGCGGGAGAGACAAAGGGGCACAGTGGGGTTTATGAGAGTTTAGGGACAGTCGGAGAGGGGACCTTGGAGGAGAGTCAGACCAGTGGGATCTCAAAACGTAGAGGAGCTGCCTTAATGCTAGGGATGCTGCCCAAAGCAGGAAGAGGGGAAAGAACTCTGGCTTCTCCCTTCCTCCTGACCTTCCGTGGTCGGCCAGGGCCTTCCACTGGCCAGACTTTGCCAGAAGCCAGCTAGCAGGGAAGCTTGGGAAATGTCGTTTGTATGGGTCACCTCCACCCCTACTTCCATAGAGAGCAGAGTAGGGAAGAGAAGGAAATGAGTCGGAGTGCCAGCAGGCAGTGATGAACACTGGTCCTAAATTAACATCTCCAGCTCAGACCTCTTCTCTGAGCTCCAGATTCTTACATCCAGTTGTTCACCTGACACTTCCACTTGCGTGTTGAATAGTTCTAACCTAACATGGTCCAAAAGGAACTCATTTCACCAGCCAGCTTCCCTGATATTCTCTTTCTCAGAACGTGGATCACCCGGCTCTGCCAAAAGTACGGGTGACCTTCAATTTTTCTTTCCTTACTCCCTATTCCTTCCAACTTTTAGCAAGACTCATTGATTCCACCTCCCCAACAATCCCTCTCCAGGAGTCTGTGTCTCCACTGTTACCACCTTAGGCCGAGCCACCATCATTTCTCCACTGGGTAACAATAATGACCTCCTAACTGGCCATGGTACCCGCCCCCCCCAACTCCGCCCCCGGTCTCCTTACAGTGCCTTGTCCAGGGGTCAGTTCCTAAAGACCTGGAGGGCAAGTGTAAGGAGTCAGGACTTTATTCTAAGTGCTTTAAGAGACACTGAAGAGAGTGACATAAATCATTTATATTATAAAGAGATCAGCCTAGCTTCTTGGTGGGAAATAAAATACAAGGGACCAAAGGTAGAAGAAGGAAGACTAATTAGGAGGCATTTACACTTCTCAGCCCTCTTATCTTACCCCTTCTATACCTATTCACCTGCTGAGCAGCCTCTGTCCTTCTCACTGTGCCTCCAACATGCCAAACCCCTTCCCTCCTTAAGGCTATCCAAAGCCTGGAATGCCTGTCCTGATGTTAGCACCACTGGCTCCACATTATTCAAGCCCTACCCTCTCAGAGACCTTTCCTGACCAGGAGGTAATAATTACAGCTGTTCACAAATATCCCATCTCTCTCCTTAGGGGCACAAAGTAGGATTGTACTTTTCTGCTCCTGGGCAGTTAGTTGTGGCCAGATGACTTGCTTTGGCCAATGAAACGTGGGTGGAAGTGACATACGTCACCACTGGGTGGAAGCCTAAGAGCCACTGCGTGTTTCACGATTTTTCTTCTGCCACAGCAACTGGCAGTGTTTCAGATAATGGCTCCTCCATTGGCCTGAGACCTCGACTGAGGATGACGACTGTTCAGAGCACAGCTCTCTGCCAACCCACAGACATGTGGCATGAGCAAGAAATCAATCTTTCCTGTTTTAAGTTGCTGAGACTTTAAGATGGTGACCACAGCATACCTAGCCCATCTGGGTCTCTTACATCAGCCTGCATCAGGGACGCTGTGGAAATACCACCAAGTGATCATCTCTACTTGATGGTTTTATTCACGAATTTAGTTTCACCTATGCACCTCTCTCCAAACCCTATGAGAGCAGGATCTCTGTTTACCTAGTTCACCACTATACCCCCAGCTTTTAGAAGGGAGCCCAGCATACGTCCGTAGGCACATATCTGTTGATTAAACCTCCGATGCCTTGCACATAGCATTTGCTGCTTTTGTGCTGTTTTGCCAAGGCAACTGGAATGAAGAGTCTTGCACTCAGCACATCTGATACATCAAAGTCTAAAGCTTCACTCTGCTGTTTACGGGTTAGGACAGTTGCTTGGGTTACACCCTTTCAGCTAATTCACAGGAAACCAAGTTTCCCAAAGTCACCATAATTCCTTGGTCAGGAAAAGCTCTGCTAAAGACCACATGCAGCAGATAAACAAAAAGGAATGAAATCTCAGCACCGCAAATCATAAGAGTGAAGTCGCCCACAGTGAGGAGACACAGTGGAACAAAATTCATTTTGATACTATTTTACCAATTGTACTTGGCAGACGGCTGTTCTGTCCTTTTAAAAGTTTTCTATGCCAGCTAAATCTAATTCCCCAGAAAGGGCCGAGCCTCCAACTTTACTATGGTCATAAAATATTGGCATTGAAAAAAACCTTAGTGATTACTTAATTCAGACAACTCCATTTATCAGCTGGCTTGATACATTTTAATTGGAAACCTCTTAGGGTCTCACTGTTGTCTGCCAGAGGCTTAGAACTTAAAAACTTAAGTTAGAGGTTGTTTTGCTTAAAGTCATTGCCTTTTTAAACCAAATTTATTTTTCTAGCATTCCATTATGTATTTATAATAGAGCTGCAAAGAAGACCCTGATTCTAAAATTAACCCTGCCATATTTTTAGGTTTTATATTTTTGATGGTCACTTAAAATTTGTACTTAAGGTTTCAAAATGTCTGAGATACTGCAGAAATACACTCTTAAAAACCTTGAAATTAATATTGCATCTGTTCTTTCAGAAACTAGCACCCTTTGGGTTTTTAGGGCAACCAGAGTAAATTACTCATGTTCTATTTATTTAGCGTAGTCTCCGAGATCAAGGACAAACAGGCTATATCATCACTAAGCAACTGCATTTTGTCTAACTTACCAAAAAAAAAAAAAAAAAAAAAAAAAGCATTACCAAAATATCAATTCCCTAAACATTTGATCTGAAACTATCAATTTTTAATGTTAATAGGTGGCAATTTCTGCAATCTTGTCCAACCTAAATTCAATTTTATCAAACAGGTCCTAATCCTGAAGCTCAGGTACTAGGCACTTGCAGGTGAAACTTAAAAAAACAAAAAACGAGCTCATACCATTTCCCCCACACGCTGAACATGGAACAGTTTGAATACTGCAAGTCTCTCAAACAAAGCCATATTCACACACAGGAAATCATTTAGATGTGGTTAAGGAAACAGGAAATTTTCACACTGGCTTTAATATTTATACTTTACCGAAATTTTCCTGAACTTGGTAATCACTACTAAAACACTTTTTATAGTACTATTTACTGCATCTTCAAAACAAAAAAACTAAGCAGAAAACGTACAGTTGAAGAAAACTGGATGTCAGTCTATACAATGATTTTTTACTTTCAGCATGACAGACTTTATTTTGGCACTTTAACAAATATTTTGCTTTACAGCAGTGACAAAATATTTGCCAGAAATTTCCTTTTCCTGGCATGGATATTCCAAGCAGTGTTTATTCTATGAACTGAATTTCGCTATGCGTTGCACAGTTAGAGGTATACCCACTACATTCTTCACCTCTGTAACCGAGGGACATCGTGCAGCTCTAGAAGGTGCTATCACTTCCTTTTAATCACTCCAAAGTGGATTGATTCTGTAAGTGATGGGACAGGAATTTGAGAATTAAGGCCATTAAGAATGGAAGTAAACACTGTTCCGAGGGCTGCTGTGGCAATTCCAGGGAATGTTCTCTAAATGAAGTATTCATACTTCATTAAAAGTAAATTATATGTTGGAAAGGTTGCTGTTTTTGCTGTCTTCTTCCTTTGGCAGCTCACATGTTAAAACAAAATTAGAGGTAAAATAGAAAAAGGAAATGTTCAGTGAGAAGGCAGTCCCCAGACAGGGTACCCTCAGATTTCCATCTCTTCCTCAGGCATCACTGCTTTCCCACAATGTCATTCCTAAGCAGTGAGGCCCTCCTTCTAATGCACAGAACCTCCCCGTCCAACTCTTCCCTACAACGTGAACTATGGTATTCCATCTATTACCTCTTCAGTTAAGCTTCAGGAGAGATTTGGTGCACAGTCTCAAAGGTAAAACAATCTACAGGACTAAAGCAAAGATACTAGGAAACCCCCCTTTAGGTCTTTGGAATTTATAGTCCTAAAAGTTATTTGCAAGAGCAGGTATCCGTCTCTATATTGCCATCAGCTATCTCTGTAAAGCTTTCAAAATTCACAATTCCCTCCCTGGCAGCCTTCCAATATCTACATCTAAACACACACAGAATGATACATTCAGATTTCCTCTGGCCAATTCAGAAGCGAATCTGGTAATAAACAGCCTCATCAATGAGCTCTTTGGTTTTGATTTACAGACACTGCGGAACACTCAGAAATCAAACCCACATCACCCTTGAGAGCAGACGGTCGTTAGCAAAGGGGAGATGTACATTTGATCAAAAATGTACAAAATTTATAACCGTGACATTTTCAATATTAGGCCACATGATTTATTCAGTAGTTGTTGTGTTCCCAAATTACAATTTACGTCTATTCTTAAGACTACAAAAGTTACCATTAGAATTGTCTGTGCTTATAAAATACCAACTTTTTTTTTAACTGTTATATATACTCATTAACACCAGTCTGCGACAAGTTACATAGAATCATAGGCACTTCAAAGGCTTAAAAAGACGTTTACAACTTAAATGCATTTTTAAGAACAAAAACTGATTTCTTCCTTAAGTTCCCACTCCTTCAAATTGCAAGAAATTAACAAATACAGTGGCCAAAGGAATCTGCAGCAACTTCTCAAAATACTGTTAGCATCTTTGGGTTTGCTGAGGCTTGTCAGTAACTCATATCAAATCCTCCCAAAAGAAGATCTGATTAGATAGACATGACTAACCAGTTTTGTGGTGATAATCCAATTTTACACATTAATTTGCTGTTGCAAATCTGCCTGAAGCTACAGGTACTGAAAAATAAAGCAAGTGTAAAATGGATAGTCTGACACTTAAAAATTTATACAAAGTGGAGGTTAAAGTTTACATATTTGAAAATCACATATACACTAAATTACCATTATCTGAATTATCCAAAGACAAATTGCACTGTAACAGCTACAAAAGGCATAGAGTTTTGTTTTGTTTTCAAGGGGACAAGAGGGGCAAGCAGAGGAGAGGGGAACAACAGATAAATTAACAAAGTAAGACCAACTTGGTAAGGTCAATCTGAGACATGCTGACACAAATGAAACAGCTTTCATCTTTGAACCGTAGGATAAAAACAATCTTTTCATATTTGCACATAAACGTTTAAACCGATTCCATGAACATTGAGGGTTTTTATAACATAATATTTTGCCACTGCTATTCACAGAACACTGCAGATGTTACGTTTGAATTTTATGTTGTTCTAAAGAAATACATGAAAAGTTTTAAATACAATGGGATCTTATCATTAAAGTGCCAGAATGGCTCTTTAATGAAAAAAACAAAAAAAACAAAGATCTTCATTATTCTATGCAAAAGCTTTATTTTTAAAAGTTCAGTGATCTCATAAATAGAGACACTAAATGGGAGTTTTCACGCATAAAACTCCTTAGTAGGTGCCTTCTGATAAGCAGCACTGGATGGTTTGCGTTCTCCAAGGTCGTAACTTCCTTCATCCTTCTTTCTCATGCGATACACCAACAGCAGGATAAGGAAAATTGCAAAGAGAAAGCCGATAACTCCGCCAGCAATGACAGCTGAAATACACCAAAAGGAAGATTACTTTTAGAAGAGATTCAAGGGTGGCAGAAATTAGCTTTGTCAAGCCCAATCTACCTACACTTTCATAAAACGCTTAATTTCAAAACCCCAAAACTTTAAAAAACTGGATTCAATGAAGCAACTAGGTAATTATGCAAATCTGCTATTCCTCAGGAGGTATAATGCTTTCTTTGATTAGTATTAATAATATCACCCGAAAGGCTCAATAAGAAAAATCTGGCTGGGACCTCAACTAATTCCATACTTTAAAACTCTTGAGTCTTTTCAATATTCACATTTTGTAGTCTAATCTTCTAATTGCTTTTTCAATGAAAACACAAAACATGATATAATTGACAAGTTTTGTAAAGGTAAATATGAAAAAAGCATGCAAATTTCCTTTCTAAGTCTTGGATTTGGAACTATCCTTTCAAGGATCAAGTGTTCTACAGACAGAGAGAGCAGATTTGTGGCTGCCAAGGGGGGTGGGGGGGGGGGGATGGATAGGGAGTTTGGGATTAGCAAATGCAAACTATTACATACATGTGTAACTGAATCACTTTGCTGTACATCAGACACTAACACAACACTGTAAATCAAATACACTTCAATAAAATAAAAATTAAAAAAAAGGATTAAGTGTTCTAAAATCTTGCAAATCTTCCCCTTTAAAATCAAATGTTGGGCTTCCCTGGTAGCACAATGGTTAAGAATCCACCTGCCAATGCAGGGGACACGGGCTTGAGCTCTGGTCCAGGAAGATCCCACATGCTGCAGAGCAACTAAGCTCATGCGCCATAACTACTGAGCCTGCACTCTAGAGCCTGCGAGCCACAACTAGTGAGCCTGTGTGCCACAACTACTGAAGCCCGTGCGCCTAGAGCCCGTGCTCCACAAGAGAAGCCACTGCAATGAGAAGCCCAAGCACTGCAACGAAGAGTAGCCCCCGCTCTCCACAACTAGAGAAAGCCTGCACACAGCAACGAAGACCCAATGCAACTCAATAAAATAAAATAAATAAATTTATTAAAAAAAATCAAATGTTAACAGTTTCATCAGGTAAGTTACGATTAAAGACAATATCCTTTAATGCCTGGGGCACTATATCAACTGTCCTCCCCACAAAAAACCTTTCCTTCTCTTAAATTTATTTTGAAATCAGTGTGACTTGGATCAAGACTGATCGCTCTTCACATTCTGCCACCCCAATGCCCAGTTTCTCTGGACCAATGCAGGCCTTAACTTTCTTCTTCTTGCCTCTCCCCACCCTGCCCAAATGGCTGGCCAAGGGGTAGGCTGAGCGGGCTGACAGAAAATAAACACAATGTTTGTCTAATCCTTGCCTCTGACTCTGGAATGAGACAGGTGCTCAAGATGGTCTTCAGTAGTAAGGTAACATCTAACAAGCTTTGCTGATACCTCTGAATATCACTTAGACAAACCCAGGCCTATTTAGGGACCCCCCCCATACACACCTGACCCCTACTGGGCTACTCACCTGCCAGGACCTCTGTTCGTTTAAACAGATTGTCTGAGTGCTTCTCAGTATACACATTTGTATCTTCTTCAGCTGGGTCCATTTTCCTTTCTGAGTCAGAGAGGTGAACTTTTTCCTTATCAATTTCTTCAGGTGACTGGCATGGGGGCAAAAAAAAAGAAAGATTATAAAGATTTTCTTAAATGTGCTGGGAAGAGTAAATAATAGAGTCTGTTCTTTCAAACACTGAGTTTAGAAAATAAATGGAATAATCACTTTGTGTGATGTGCCTGCCAGTGGGTGAGCCCTAGGGTGGGCCCACGTTGTTCATGGTTTTATATAACATCTATCCCATGGCTAGGCAAGATGGATAGTTGCCAGTTCATAATACTCCTAATGGCATGGTTAGGTTGTTTTAGTCGACGTTTTGTTAAGATCTCTACCCTTCTCATCACCCTGCTGACTTCAGGCCACCATTCCCCTCTGGCTGCTCCAACCCAATAGCACTGCCCCGATTCTCCTCACTCCTTTATCATCTTTTTGCTACACAGGGCACTGTGATGACAGCTTCTTTGTAGGCATTCTCTCCAGGTGTTCTCCCAGGGCTCTTCCTGCCACCACTCTGTGGGAAGCAGCCCCCAGACTTCATCTGTATGCTCCCCTCTATTCACTCCTACACCTCCACCAAACACTGGACTATAAAGAACCTCGGTGGGGGGGGGGCCTGGATTCTGCAAGTAGCTCTGCTGTGGTCCTCACCAAGTCATCCAGTTTTCTGGACCTCACTTTCTATATCTGTCCAATGAAAGGCACTCTCAGGTTCTTGAGTTTTCCACAATTCTAAAGTACAAATCTAAAATGATAACTCTTACTATCTCACCTCCAGGCAGCATTATTCCCATCTATCCAGCAGCCTCCAGGACCCTTGGCCTTGGCTGTACCATCATGTCAAGTTGTATGTTTTACTATGTCCCAAGTCCTGGCAATTTGCCTTTCACCATTCTCTCAAATTCAGTATCTTCCACAGATTCTCATTTCCATAGCTTGGTCTGGGTCCTTACCACATCACACCCAAGTTCTCGCAGCAACCTCATAACTGCATGTGTTGGGTGGGGTCCAGTCTATCTCCCAAGCCTATTGCTTAATCTCTAGTAGGAAGCCCTGCAAAGCCATCTCTGCTGCCACTTACTTATAAAAACTTATTCTTAACATGTCTTGGTTCATGCAGTTCTCCTAACTCCAATCCAAAAGTTTCACTTCCTTCATTGTCCATTTGTCCTTAATGAAGCCCTCCTTGATCTTTTACCTCCCTAAAACCCCAAAACACATTATAGTCTACCACACAAACACATTAAATCATCTGTTGGCTTTCTAACCTTCAGCACCAATGTTGGCCATCATGTATGAATGACCTAAGATTACAATGAAACATTAAAGCACTTGAAAAGTTAAAAAAATATATATATATAAGACTACCGCTAGAGATTCTGTTTCAATTGGTCTGAGATGGGGAAGCTGGCACTGATTTTTGTTGTTGCTTGTTTAAAGCTTTCCAGATAATTCTATGATTTGAGAACCACTGAATTAGAGAAGCTCAGTTCAAATAAGTTGGCTATTCTCTATCAGGCTGAAGTTCTTGTCGACCAACACAATTGATGAAAAACACTGTCAATTCCATTGGTCTATTATTGTAGACAAAACTCTTTTTTAGCTTTACTACTCTTCCTAAAAACAGCCAACCACCTTCATTAGGACTCTAGGCTGTGGCCCGGTTAAGTGCCTGATTGCTTTCTGAAGGCCAGCGTTCATCCAACATGGCCACCTGCTGCTTAGTCTAGAGGCTAAAAAACATAAGACCTCACCTTCCTGGGGTGGCTTAAGGTCATCAGTGTTTCCAAGAAGGATTACTAGGTAGATCCATTTGAACTCTGGAGTACATGAGGTCATTGGGCCTTGCCTCAGTGTACAGAGCACTAGGCTTCCACTGAAGACGGCATATAATAAAATGTGATAAAAAATTTTTGTCTTACTTTTCCAAGCCACAGGAAACCTTGTACTGCCTTAAACCTCAACCCACCATGACTTACAAAAAGCAGAGACCACAGAGAAATGATCATTTCACTGCCATACGACATCCACCCCAAATTTCACTATTCTCTACATTATTGCAAGAGAAGAAAATACGAAAGGACTTCCCAGGCTTTCATGCACCAAGGGAAAGCAAAGAGAAAAGCTCATTGGCAGTATTTTGCTTCAGTTTCCTCCACTCTTCTCATGGAAAGCCCATCACTAATTGGATGCCTGGTAGAAGGACAGACAACTCAATAAATGAGAGAATGAATTACCTGGGTTCTAAGCCAGGAGCCTTTTCACTGCTCATTAGCAGTTAGGGCAGGGTTAGGAAAGGGAAGAGAAAGCTCAAATAGCTTGATATTTAGGTTTGCAACTAGGGAAAGAGGAAAGTGAGTTCTGGTGGCAAATGAGGTGACTATAAGTAGCTACTGTGACATAAGTAGAGACTGAATTTAACTCATCTATATCATCTTTGTACCATTATTATGAAAGATCACATGTGTATAAGAACAGATGATTGAACCTGATGTACCCCCCAAAAAAAAATAAAATTAAAAAAAAAAAGAAAGATCACATGAGTTCCCCTCAGGTTCTTTCAGTCCCTAAAATCATTTGAGAGCGTTGACATTTCCATTCCCTCTGACTCAGCTTCTGATCCAGCAGCCAGGAAGGAACTTGCATTTCAGGGGGTCTGCGGGTGGGGACAGGAAGTCTCCACAGAACTGGGCCACCACGTACTCACAGGAATGAGTGCACAAGCTTCCAGGTGCTCTGGATGGAACATTCATTCTTTAAACTAAAAGGTTTTATTGTCTGACTAGTAAGAATTTTTTCTATAGTATAGAACTAATCTGAAATACTTGAACTCTCATATATATGTGCAACGTGAAATTATGAAAAGCCAGCATAGATAACTGGATGAAGCCAATTAAAGATCTGTCACATCACGTCTGGTTGTTTGGATGCCATGGAAATGTAAAGGAAGGAAAAGGTTACGAGCAATGCTCTGCTTGAACAAACAACTGTGTTCTTTTTATTTTTGTCACATAAATTTACAACAAACTAGAAAGAATATCTATAACAGTGACATTAATGACATTGTGACGCCCATTCAAAAGCAAAGTCTACATTAATGGTATCCTAGAGGCAATGTTTAATTTAGCTGTGCCATGGGAACCACAAAATAGAAAATTTAATCACCTGTATTAATAGTATTCGTCATGAATGTTATCACGATAAGTACCTCAGAAAGTGTTTGACACAATGAGTAGCACTCGATAAATCTCCCACAAATGGATGCATTTTTATTATTGCTACATCGGACACAAATGATACCAGGAATACATTAAAAGGTTCTGGGGTCCTTAATTTCTGAGCTAATCTGTCAAACATCTATCTTCTTTATTTTAATCTGACACAATTACTTCCTTAAGACCAATTTTTAAAAACTTAAATCAATTTTCAATTCACTGTTGCCAACTGACCAGAGAGCTCCACGTCAAATCAGGTTTTGCTTAAGATAAAACTCTACCACGAAAAGCCAAAACTGAGTTTCTTGTCTCAAGGTAGTGAGTCCTAATGGTTCCTGACTTCAAGGGATTCAGTCATGACAAGTGGTCAGATAAACATGCAGTAAAGCCGGCTGCATCTTCCAGCAGCCACACTGGATGACCTACCCTCGGCAACAGCTGTTACTTTGCATTTCTCCTCTTCTCCCTTTTTCTTTTCATTTATTGAACTGAACCCACCTTTAGAGCAGCCACCGTGCACAGAGCCAGGTGTGTCTGCCTCAGCGCTCAGAGCTTCTCCTTCCTTTCCTATTGCCTGGCCTGCGAAGTTGGTCTACCACTAACGGTAACGGACTCTTCTCCATGCAACAGACAGCACCCCCGTCTGGAGAGGGTTGACCCGGCTGCTGCACATCTGCAGACACCCACGCAGCCCTGTCGTTCACCACCCTGTGCGCATGCGCTGGGAGGACAGTGGGTGGGGGGAAGAACAGATGCACTCTGGGAAGGGGAGGAGCCTCGGCGGACAGGAAGCCCGTGGGGTGTTCTGCCCGCAGGGCGGCGCTTCTTACTCCAGGGGAGGTCTGTCCCTACCTTTGTGACACGGCCTTCCACATCCTGTCTGCTGCTAAAGCTTGGCAGCGTCTCATTTCTAACCCGCAGACGGGTGAGCTCCAAAAGGCGACACCTGTATTTCCAAGTTCTCATAAGCAGCATGTCACCCCCGGGCTGTCTGCAAAGTCTCCTGCTGCTGTTACTCCACACGCTCACCTGGTGAACTGCCTCCGTCTCTCCCGCTCTAGCCAAATTCAGTGAGGGCTTACAGGATGCTTACCGGGTCTCAGGTGCCATGCTACATGCCCTCACATTTAGTCTTCTCAAGGACCCGTGAGGAATGGGCTCAGAGAAGCTAAGAAACTTGACCAGATCTAGGATTTTAAACCTAGGCCTTCTTCAGACTTTAATTTGCATTTTCCACCTTAAATAGCTTACCTAGCAGTAAGTGGGCAGCTAATTGCAATAGCATACTAATAAGACCAAAATCACTGGTCTCATAGTCTCCATTAGCTAGCAACTTCGCTTTTGTTCTAAGGCTAAAGACCTTATTTCTGAATAAGTCCACTCCCAAAATGAATACAGAGATGTACGCGCACTTATCATTGTCGGAAGAGGTCATACCACTGATGGTGGGCCTGAAAAGACTTTGGGAAAACACTTACTGAGACTAGTACCTGGAGCCTCCTTAGTCCATAACCTCAGTTTCAGGAGATGTAAAGTTCACAATGGTTTTAACTCAGAACAAATTCTTTACGAAATAAAAACAAATTTTCTTAGCATAAGCCAAATAAACTAAAAAGGTTTTGCTTCTTAACTGGGCTATGAGTCCCTAAAGAAGGAGTACCCTGTAAAAAAGATTTGTTTATAAGCTAGGCCTGTGTGATAAAAGTAACAGGCAGAATTAGCTATCAAGCTATGAAAAGATGTGGAGGAACTGTAAATGCATATTACTAAGTAAAAGAAGCCAATCTGAAAAGGCTACATACTGTAGGATTCTAACTATGCAACGTTTTGGAAAGGCATAACTATGGAAACAGTAAAAAGATTAGTGGTTTCCCAGGGCTGGGCGGGGGGACAGGAGGGATGAATATATACAGTATAGAGGACTTACAGGACAGTGAAACTACTCTGTAGCCTGCACTAATGGTGGATACATGCCCATTACACATTTGTCAGAACCTATAGGCTGTACATCACCATGAGTGAACCCCATATGCCCTGTCAATGTCGGTTCACCAGCTGTAACAAGTGTACCCCTCTGGCACAGGATGTTGATGTGGAGGGAGGTAGGCTGTGCATGTGCGGGGTGGGGGTATATGGGAACTGTCTGTACTGCCCACTCAATTCTGCTGTGAACGCAAAATTGCTCTGAAAAACAAAATCTATTTAACAAAAACAAAATAGCAGTAGGTGGGCAAATGTCAAAATGATCATAAAGAGTAAGGAAGAGCCACTTACAATATAATGAAAAGACCATTTGTCCTCACACCGTTTTAAAGGGTGCCTCTTAAAAGGCACATTTTGTGCAATTTTTTAAAAAGGCACATTTACAATAACCTGAAAACGCAATGGAAAACAAAACATACCTTTGTCTGAGCAGGGATCTTGTTTTGTATCTTGTTCAGTGTTGTGGTTTCCACTCTCGGAACAGCACTAGTGAATGGAATATTTGGAAGGGGTCTAGATGTGGTCAGCTCTGGACTCTCTCCATCCTCATCAGCTCCTGTCAAAATAAGCAAAGATAAGCTGAGCACAGATTTCTACAGGATCAGATAACATTGTCTAAGGTTGATGATGACAGAGCCATGTTCTTTCAAAATACCTGCTCCTCAAGAACTCAACACAAACCTTCCTGCAGTCTTCATAGCAATGAAGAAGTGATTTCAAGGTGGATCTGTGGGGAGCCTGGCATTTTTTTTCTATATTATTTTATCCTGAATGCTCTCAAGTAGCCTTACTTACATGTTCAATCTCTCCCACTCAAGAGATTTCTTTCCTTCTATGCTGAAACATGCTACATTTTCCATTTTAAAACATAACAACAACAAAAAAGGAATGCTGACCCTTTATCTGAGTGAGCTGCTGCCCTCTCTCCCCTTTTACAGCCAGATTTTTCTAATGGCGGTATGCAGACTCACCGGCCCCTTTCCTCACACTTCTGCTCTACTCCCCCTAGTCAGATGTTTCCTGTCACCACACTACTGGTACTGTTTTGTTAAGGTCACCATTCTCCTCCACAGTCTATATCCAGAGGCATCTTCCAGAGCGGTCCTCATCTGATTGAACCTCCTAGCACCACTGGACACTCGTCACTCTCACCTCCTTCTTGATATACTACCTTTAGGTTTCTGTGACTTTGACTTCCTGGCTTTCCCCTCACCTCTCTGGCTATTTCTAAGTTTCCTTAGATTCATTCTCTTGGACACAAAATATGAAGAGTTCCTTAAGGTTGAGCCCTAGGATGCTTCTTACTCTACACTTTCTCCCTCACCCATGGCTTCAATTACCATCTAATACAAATGAAACCTAAGGTGACATTATTAGCTTCTACCACTGCTCTGAAATTTAGACCTACATATCCACTGACCTACTTAGCATTTTCACTTGCATGATTCAAAGGTACTGTATAATCTCTATCATGTTCAAAATATAACTCATGGAACAGACTTGTGGTTGCCAAGGGAGGGAAGGATTAGGAGTTCGGAATTAGTAGATGCAAACTATTATACACAGAATGGATGAACAACAAGGTCATATTGTATAGCATAGGGAACTATATTCTATATCCTGTGATAAACCATAATGGAAAAGAATATTGAAAAAGAATATATATAACTGAATCACTCTGCTGTACAGCAGAAATTAACACAATATTGTAAATCAACTTCAATATACAATGTAAATATACTTCAATAAAATTAAAAATAAACTAGAACTCACGATCTCCCTGCCTCTCCTCCCTACAAACCTGGCCTTCTCCCCATGTTATCTCCCAGTAAATGGAACCCTCCATTCTCATAAATCACAGCTCTGGCTCCCTCCCCCTTTTCCTTACCATCGCATTGAATCCATCACCCAGTTCTATGGAGTTTAGCTTCTTATTATGTCTCCACTCTAACACCCTTCTATACTTCCAGGGCCACCACCCTCATCCAAACCACTAATCTTCCCATCAATCACTGCACCTACCTTCTTCCTAATAGCTCCCTTTCAGTCCACTGTCCACAAACTGGCTGTGACCCCCATCATCCTGCTGTTTAAAGCTATTACAATGGCACTCCACTCATCTCAAGATGAATATAAAATGCCTCAACCTAGCCATGTGTGGTCCAGCCCTGGCCTACCTTTCCAGCTTCCTACGGCATCATTTTCCCTGTTGTACCCTGTGCTCCAGCTGTGGTCTCCTGATCTTCACCCAGAAGCCTTTGCCTAGTTAATTCCTATATCGCCTCCAGATCTCAGCACAAACGTCATTCCTTGGAGAAAGCCTCCCTTCCATATTAGATTAGAGTCTTAATTAAATGGTTTTTTTAACACCACCTTTCTTACCCAAAGATTGCATTTATCACAAGCTGGCAAAGATGCATTTTTTGTGTGTAACAACTGACTGAAGTTTCCCTGCAAGACTGAAGCTCCATATGGCCAAGGGATTGTATCTGGTTTGTTCGCGAGTGCCCAACAGAGTCCCAACACCTCCAGACTCTGACTTAGTATCTGTGAAGTAAGGACTGACCACTGACTGCCAGCTGGGCACTATGTGTTTTGTTTGTTTGTTTTGCTTTTTTATCAGAAGAATGTTTGAGAATTTCTCACATTCAAATATAAAATTCTTTTTCAGCTGACCATCAAATTTGTAACAACTCCAAAAACCTGTCTCTAACTCAAACTAATCTGCTTCCTCAAACAAGAACAAATAATGAATAGCCCCAAATTCCTCACCGAATCATGTTAAAATAACAAGCAGTTCAAAAAGTAAGAGGTGAGATACTGGAAATAGTACAAATCTATAAATATGACTCATTTAAAAAATATTTTAATATACTGACTGCCTCCAGCATGTACACTCATTATATAGAGAAGAAATGGTGAGGGTATATTGGAAAAACTATGAGATTTGGCATTAAACAAACTTAGTACTGGTTCTGGCATTTATTATCTCTGTGACCTTGGGCAAATAATGCTTGAGTCAGTTTCTTCATCTGTAAAATGGGGATAACAACAACTAACTCTCAGAGGTGCAAACATGATATATATATTTGAAAGCATTTTGTACACATAATGTTACATAAATGTGTCATTAATAATGATGGCTCCAAACACTGCTCTTTCATATCAGCCTCCCTGATCGTCCGTTGAAGTTTTATATATAAAATGATTGATTTGCTTCTTACAAAAAAAATTCAATGAGAAATGAAAATTTTTTAATTAAGGGCTTTCAAAACTCCCTTGGTTCACTACAGTTAAAAATATGAATTGCCAAATTAGGAGTGTGGAGAATTTGTTGTGAGAGAAGAGATTTTGTAAAGTAGAAAATGCCCTCAAGTTGGACTTCTTAAATTAGAGACAGATAAGTGACCCACCTCAGGTGGCTCTTCCACTGCATTTATTATCTTTATTAAAAAGATTGACCCTCTTGCCCAAACCAGAAATCTTGGGACCCCCTTGATCACATCTCCCTCACTCCTGACTTTCAGCTCTCACTGTCCTCTCTGCCTGAGACATCCTAGCCCTGAGCCCAAAGCTCGTTTCCACCTGGGAAACTCCTGCTTACACTCTCATGCCCAGAATCAACGTCATCCCCTCTCCCTCCATCGTGGAACTGTTTCGTTCTCTATGTTCCCACTGTTCACGGAGTTTCTTCTTTTTAAAAAAATAACATTTTTTTCTACTTATAAAAATAATATATGTTTTAAAAAAATACATTTTTTCACAGATGATATTGGGAAACAGAAATACAGGAAGGAATAAATAAAATTATTCTACCACCAGAGAAAGTATCATTAGATTTTATTTACTGAAGTGTTCCTAGCACCTAGAATGGTGTCTGTTCCCCCATGTTATGGGACATTATTAAATAGTTGTTGAATGAATTGAATATATATCTGCATATCATCTCATCTCCTAATGAGTTTTTCATCTCTGACATGACAGTTCCACCCTCCAAGGACTCTTGTACTCACAGAATGTTCCTTTTTTATAGTATTCTCTTCTTGTTTCAACGTTAAAGCACCTTATCTCTCCAAATTTAGTAAGCTTTTCTGTAAGTTCTCTTCTCACTGTGAGTTTCTGTTCTCTTCCAGTTTGGGGGTATGGGAAGGTCTCTATCTTTCAGAAGCCACTACTTCTCCTGTAAATGTCTGGGGAGCCTTGGTTGTCTTATATTTAAGAGGGAAAGGCTGAAGAGCTGACTAGAAGCTCTGAGCACACAGGAGAGGTCTGACAAATGTAAGCATCATCAGATAGAGTTGTGTGTTTTGTTTGAGAAATTGCAGAGGCCAGTATCTTGGAGCTGTTTTCTTTGAGTTGGTCCAATCCCTAGAGAGGGTAAAGGCAAGCCTTTCGGTATTCTGGCAACTGGCTAGGAGAAGACAACTGGAATACCTCCGCATTAAATAACTCTTAATGTAAGAACTTGTTCTCCCTTTTTCAGTGTGGAGGTCCCCTGCTCCATCTGTGTGTGGTATACTGCAAGTCCAAAGACCCTCTGTTTTATCTTCCCCAGATAATAAACCTCTAGTTTTCTTCTGAGGACCTTTGCTGCATTATGGTGGGAAAGAATTAGGGAATCTACTTGCATCTTGAACAGACTTTCAACCAATCATCCGGAGTTTAGTACCATTTTCACGCTCCACCTAGTGCCATGAATTCCGGGGCCCCATGGGGATTCTGCTGTGTAAAGTGGGTTGCTTCTTGGCTCTCCCCACCCCCGCTCCCACAAGGGGCTAACTCAGCGTTCTCTTGACTGCCAAATCTGTTACTACTAGCCCATCTGCTTCCCAGCTTTCAAAACATTGTGGCCTTTGTCTCCTGTACTGTTTTGTTTGTCCTTGTGAGTTTAGGCCCAATTCCTTTATTGTCGGTTTAGTTGGGTATTGGAAGGTATGTGCGTTCAATCTGCCATCTTTAACCAAAACTCTGCATTTAACTCTTACATGTTTGTTGTACAGCACCTTCTTATGTTATATCACCCATGACATGGTGTAACAATAATTTTTTCTCATTTCATCCTTTTTCTCATCAGACTCCTGGTTTCTTGAGGACAAGGACCTAGTCTCTCACCTGTGTCCCAAGAATATGGCCTAGTGTCTGGTCCACAGTGAATGCCCATGAAACGTTTAAGTGAACTGTTGAAGTTTTCATGTTCACCAGTGCCCACCCCTGAGTCCACATGTATAGTCTGGTACCATCTTCTAAGCTGGGAGGTACCCTCTGGGCCTTTGGCCATTTTCCTCCAGTCCCTCTGCTCTTCTACTGGATAGCGTGACAGGAGTGAGGACAGAGGGAACACGGGCCAAAACCCAGGGGGTCTCATTTTCCAGCTGGGACTGGGCATCAGCCAGGCAGGGTCTCCTCATTCAGGAGTAGACTTTTATGACACAAGGAGGCAGTAGAGCAAAGGAGTGAGGAGAACACACTCTCAAGCCCAATTCCCTGGCCCTTATCCCAGCTCCTTTTCTTTCCAACAGTGTGATCTGAGGCAAGTTATTCAATCTCCCTGAGCCTCAGGTTTTCTCATGTGAAAAACAGAGATAATACAATCTGTGTTATAAGACTAGGAACCATGCCTGACAGGCAGTAAGGGCTTTGCAAATGTTAGTTACAGCTTCTATTACCTTTAAGCTGAAAATCAACATCCCTAGTGCAATGCAAAGAGGTTTCCAAAATTCAGAATGATAACACTTCTTTGTAGCAATGATCTGCCCAAGGCTAAAGCCAAGGCAGGAGCAATGTGGGCCCTCATTTAAGCTTCAGCTCCATCCGTCTGATGAGTGGTTCAGGATTTCAAATGACCCACTCCAATCCCCTTTCACCTGGATGGGGGGAGTGAGGGATGCTGCTGGAGGAGCAGGATTGAACCTGCATCCTTTATATTAAGCTTAAGGACAATCTTGGCAGAAATCAGCAAAATGACTTGGACAATCTCTACAAATCTCTAACAGCTCTCAGATTCTAAGATCTGTGAAATGGGGACCAAAATGTATCCATATTTATTATTTCCTGGGACATTTTGAAGAAGGCAGTTACAAAGCACTTTTGAGGTGCTAACGAAAAAAAAAAAGAGGTGCCATGAGTGAACGATATTAATAGAGTTGTGGGCTACGGAGAACAACTTTTCACACTCATCCTGCGTGTGCGATATATATCACTTTCCCCAGAATAACTAGGGCTATTTTTACACGAGGACTGCATTGTAAGCTCATTGTTACTAGGTCAGCCACCACCTCTCTTTCTCAGACTTTCTGTTTTCTAACCTAAAACACTCGCTCTTATGTAGCTAGATTCCTCCCAAAGACACAATTGATTTTAATTTGCTCTGGGTCATCCTGAAGCCCAGTCTGACCTGACTGTGAGACATCTATGTTCAGCATAACTTTTACCAAATGTTGAACGTAAAATGAAAACTCAAATCAAGGAAGATCTGGGATGAGACTTTCCCAGCATGTTGCTGACTTCAAGTTCCTGACCTGATCATCAACATATGCACAAGCTCTTCTCTCTCTGCTACCTGGGGGTCATTCCTGGCACAGGTGAAACATTTCCCAGGTATGGTAGATTGCAAAAACGGCCAAATCATTTATTCCCCCTTGTATCCACATCCTCTGCAATGTGGCCCTGCAGTTCTTTTCATTAAGAGGCAGCGTCTGAGCTGGCCTTATAACTGGCTTTGACCAATGGTAGTGAAATTTTGCCAGTTCTAAGCCTTGGTTTCAGGAGACTTTGCACACTCCTGCCTTCTATCGTGGGATCTCTGTCTCCTCTCTGTGGACAAATGGCTGGCCTTCTGGAGGATGAGAGACCGTATGACCAGAGCCAAGTCTGCCCAGCTGCCCCAGAGATATGACAGAGCCCAGAAAGATCACCAAAGCTGCAAACCCAACCTGCAACTGACCACTGACATGTGAGGGAGCCCAGTCAGGCAAGCCTAAATTGCCAGCCTGCAGAGTAATGAGCTAAATAAAATGATTATTGTTTTTAGCCACTATACTTTGGGGTAGTTTGTTACAAGGCATTACCGAGGTGATAGATAACTGATATATCACAAGAGCTGAGGATATCACTGTACAATCATTTTACCTGGCTACTACATTCTCCCTCCTACTTTTGAACACTAGGGGTAAGAAAGTATAACTCTTCTTGGTCTCACCTATAATCTTTAAGGTAGGGTTGACGGCTTTATGAAACCAGTGTTTGCGGGATTTCTTTAAGGGTGGTTTCCATAACATCACTCTGAAAGCCTTAATAATAAAATTAAAGGCCAATGTGGACAGAACACTGACTGCATGCCAAGCAGCAAACTCTAAGAGCTACAGATGTGTCAACCCTGTAAGCCTCATGACAAACTTATGTGGGAGGGACTATTATTACCTTTCATTCTATAAATGAGGAAACTGAGGTTCAGCCAAGGTAAATACATTCCCAAGATCTCACAGCTCAAGTGGCGGGGAGCTAGAATTCACCCTCAGGCGCTGTGACTCCACAGAGCGTGCTCTTAACCACCGTGCATCCTGCCTGTCTCCTCAAAGTAAGTTCCGTGTGTGTGTGTGTGTGTGTGTGCGCGCGCACACGCGTGCAAGTGGGCACGTGTGCGTGCACAAGCACGGAGAGCAGAGGTGAGTGTGGCTGTAGCCCGCCTTACCTGAGCCTGACGCAGAAGCATAGTCATCATCATCAATAGGATACACTCCTGAAGCTTCTTCAATGGAGCTGTTGTCAAGGTACATGTCTTTATCAGACGTCAGCTCCGCCCGCTGAGAAAGGAAAGAGAAGGAGTTCAGGATGCTGAGAAAGTAGGAGATGAGCTTATTCATCTCACTGGTTTACACTTTGGTGACTACCCGTCCCTCTCCCCTGTTCCTTTGAACCCACATTTCTGGCCCTACCCTTCCTCGGAACACCCTGACACCTCACATCACGTCAAGGGCTGACCACAGACAATGCCCCCAAGGGAAGCCTACAGCGCCTAACCCAACAGAATGAAAACAGCTCAGAGACCGAAGCACCTATCACGGGCTTATTTCCTTACATCCCACTAAACCTGTCTGAGTTTCAGGGCCCCAGTGCTAGCTGGAAGCATCTCAGGCATTCCTGTTGTCACAAAGTCACCGTGAGGCTCCTTTACTGGAAAAGCTACAAGACATTCAAATCATTTAAGACTTTCTTACGGATGTATTAGGGCATTTGGGCAAAATCACCACCCAGGGACCTGTCAAGGCCCCTTGGACGTTTGCAGGCCTGGCCGCGCTCAGAGACACATCACCAGGGTGGCCAGGAGCTCTTGGTGGCAGGCAGCCTGTCACAGGGCTTCCTGCCACAGCGCAGATGGATGCAGATGCCAGCACCACACCCCTCAAGGACCGGGGCCTGCAAGGCTCATGGACCAGGGTGACATCCCACCGTGAGCCGCGCCGGAGGCTCATGGCTTAGCCGAGTCTTAATGACAAATGCAGATAAACCCACACGAACACATTCTTTTTATATTCTTGGCACTTGGCAACAGCAAATCACAGGCTGAATATGGAGAGGGCTCATTCACTAAGTCCACCAGTTCCACAGCTTCTCAGCTCTTCGGTAGGAGTTTTAGTATTAAAATTCAACCTAATCCTGCCAAGAGAGTAACTCCCATGAAATGGAAGCCGAGCAGACGTATAATTTTTCTTAAATGGTTTCAGTACATTGATATTTTACCACCAGTATCTCATGAAAACCCAGAAACAAATACAGCAGACTGTCAGCTTCTAAACAATATCTGTGTTTGGAAAAAGGCAATACTCATTATTGTCCCATTTTTTAAAATCAAATGGAATGTTTGCTCCTAACAGGAATGATAAAAAATGTTTCCCTCAGTATGTTGGCTTTGATTAGCTCTCCTCTTAAAATAAGGCCTCAGTTCCAGCTGTCACTGGGACTGCAGCCTTCCTAGGAGGACGCCGGGGCCACCCCCATCACAGCACCACTTTCTTCTCTTGGGTTTCGGCTGCTGGATGGAGAGGCTGAGGTGTGCTAAACCCGAGTCCGTGTTCTCCAGGTGTCAGTGACAACTGATAGGAAGTTATGTGCACCCACTTTGTTTGAGCAACCACACTGACACATTCTGAGAACTGAGACCGCAGTTAGGGACTGGTTTCCCAGTGGCCTGGCCTGCAGGCACTGAGTGACCACCTTGAGCCAAGAGTGTGCTGGACTAGAACAGTCAGAGCTTAACTCTGCCACCTGAGGCTGTCCTGCATGACCCAGTGTCCAAGGCTCTCACCAGTCCAGGGCATGTTTCCCAAAGCTTGTGAACCGACCGAATGAGGAGCCCTGGCTTCCACAGCCCCAACATTAGTATCACTGACCCACAGTAAGACAAGCAGCTCCTCTGAGGGCAAGGACTGTACCTCACACATCTTCAATCCACCCCAACTCCCCGCAATCACAGTATCTGGAGTATAGGAGGTGCTCAGTAAACTCTGCCTGGGCTGTTTTTTGTCCTGCGTGTATTAAACTTCATCCTGTAAACTTCATCTGCAGGACCCTCTCGTTCTTTCTTTCAAATCCTGTCCCCCAAACAGGCTCTGACTTCTCCAGTCTTTCTATGTCCCCTTGTTAGAAACGACTATTTTGGATTTTGTGGCCTATGAGCGGTGTTATTTTTAACTGCTTGCTGTGTGTCTTCTGTTGCCCTCAGCAGAGCGCACTTGGAGCGGGCAGGTCTCAAGGCCCTGTGTGTGCTCCCAGGTCCTCTCAGAGGGCATGGGGACTCAGTAAATATTTGCCGACTGCGATTACCTAAAACAAATTGGCCTTTGACTCAGGCTTCAGAGTTAACCCATGTCACAGGACTCCTACAGTTGAAATCTTTCCATCCAAAGCCTGGGCATCACTGGCCCCAAACCTCCTGCCCACGTGGCACGGCACCTGCTTAAGAGACCTCAGGTCTTAAAAGCAGAAACCTGTTTGCCTTTTCTTAACATTGAATGATTGTTCCTCTTGCTCTGTCAGAGAAGTCTGAAGTGGCAAGCGGCACACGATGATATTTAATCCCTACTTGTACACTGAATTTCTCTTCATTAGGTGACCCAGTTGTTGGACGGACACGTCAGTCACACTCGCAGGCAGATGGGCCAAAAACGTCTCCCAGAGGATTCCGGCTACTGCACAGCTCAGCCGCATGGGGCGGCTTGACAAGCAACTCACTTGTCCGATGCCACCTTAGGAGGACGCTGTCAGACCTGAATTATTACAAGATGTGGGGTCAGGATGCATCTAGAGAAGCTGACATGCTCTCGGCCCCGTGGGCTCTGCGGGGCTCCGGGGTGGTCCTGGGGCTGATGGGATGTTTAATGTGCTCGAGGGCAGCTCAAAGCATGTGTTCCTCCCTCGCTGGTGTGGTGCAAATAATTATGACCTCACACTCAAAGTTATCTCCTGCTCTGTCAGGGGCACCGAGCACATGAGAGGAATTACCAATATCCATCCTTCCATAGAGTTCAGTTTCCTATAAGCAGGCTCCTTTCCACCCGGTAGCAGACACTGCTCAAAGAACACTGTGAAACAGTTTCCTGTGAAACAAAAACACCTTCGCAAACAGGACAATTCCTTTGGTGAAGACTCCACACTCTGTGTGGAAAGGACTGCTGCAGTTAATGTGCCCGGAGAGGGAAATGAATTCTGCATTAACATTCCCTGGGGGCAAGATGTGCATCTCTTGAAAGCCAAGAAAAGGGGTGACTCAAGACTACTGCTTCTACACCAGCCAACTGTGATTTGCCTCAGTAAGCAGAAAACCCCAAGACACACCGAACACTCTCGTGTTCAATGAGACAGAGCCACTGGATGCAAGGAGCCAGCAGGAAATGTGCAGAGGCACGGCCCAGGGTGCAGAGCGACGGCCTGACGGTAGGATCTCCTCACGCATTTGTTTCATTTGGGACCAGCCATCTTTACAAGGTGGCGCCAACACTGTTGGCTCGCAGGGCTCAGAGTACAAGCCGGAAGAAAAACAAAGCTGGTCTTTCAGACCTTCCCCCGCTTGGCTGATGCAAGACACGCATGGGGAAGAGCAAAGGGAAGCAACCAGGCACAACGAGGAGGAAAACTGACCGCAGGGCAAAACGGAGGTTCAGCCTCGGAAACTGAGCACTCGGCTCTTTCCAGGGGAGAAGGCGCCCTGCCTGAGTCTCTATCCCCACAATGCCTCAAAGGCAGGCAAGATACACGTTTGTCTCCCAACTCCACCTCCTCCCGAGCCTGCACACTGCAGCAACCTCATCACGTCGGGCCCGGACCATCACAAAGGCCTCCTTACTCAGCCATCCCTCAAGTCTTTGTTTTTGAATCACTGTCTGCTGAGGGACCATTCTTACATAGGACCACATCGCTCCCATGCTAAAAACAAAAAACAAAAAACCCTTTATTGGCTCCCTATCACCTATAGGGTGAAATAAAACCTCCTTTTCCTTGAGAGATATTCTTTTACCACACGACCGCACCTGCATTTCCAAGTATCAGCTGCTGCCACTTCCTCCACCCAAACCCCAGGCTCCATGACAAAAAAAAACTCCACTCAGAGACCTGTGGACACCGCTGTCCTTTACACAAAACCCTTAAGAGGAAATAAACTCCTCGAAGGACAGGAAACTGAGGAAAGCAGTGGTGATCTCAGCCTCACATACTTCATGATGAAAACTAACGTTCTGACCAAACGGATCACCCAAACATACATGGTGTCTGTAATAAAAATGAACAGAGAAAATGCTGACTCAGTGCCCAGAAGACCACAGGTGCACTAACCTCAATTTTAATAAGAAATATCACAAACCTGCCCATTTTCTCAGCAAAGAAAATTTGTGGGATGGCAACTCAACAAACCTACTTGCTGGTTTTTTCTTTTTTCTTGTGAGGTAAAGCTTACATCAAACGAATTCCATGTTTCAAACTGCCAGGGTGGAAATCTGTTATTTAGAAATTCGAGGTCTTCCTTGAAAGATACACGGACTTTATCTACTAGATGAATGTCCTCTAAATGTTTTAAACTAGTGCAACCGATAAACAGTGGTCAAGATAATTAAAGCTCAAAGTAGTAGGTGTTAAATTCACCTTATGGTGGAATCTTAGATTGATAACAAAGTCATAAAGTAAAAAACCTAACTATTTATGGATACCACCCGCATCTACCCCCAGACCCAATCTTCAGAAAATCACCCTTCAGACATAAAAACTGAATATCCATGTGGCCTGTCATGACATCCTAAATCACATCACAGAAAACAAACACCTGGATGATGTCTCTTAGTTTTAGGATAAAGGGACATCCAGTCCTGACTTAGACTCAAATGTACATTAACGTTTATGGTGATTACAAAGCCCCAAACTGGCTGTAACTTTACCTTATTTTTCCAGGGGTGACTTACTAAACTATTTTATTACTAGCTAATAAACATTGTAAATGAAGTAGTAGTTAAAACTTTCTCCCACATAGTTCCACCGAGATGATATACTTGCCCTTAAGATGAACTTGCCAATTCTGGCTTAGGTAGAGCCCGAAGGAACATATAATCTCAGAACTTGACTGGCCACTACGGGCATCCAGATGACCTATTTATTTCAAAAGTGAAGACACAGAACACCACAGTGGCAAAGTCACTTAAAATCATCCAGTCTGGTTGGTGGCCAAACTAGAGCCCCAAACCTCTTGCCACCTAATTCTAGGCTCTTACTATTGCCCTGTAATGTTCCACAACACGAAGCTATCAGAGCCAGTCAGCCTGGGGTTCAAAAGGATTAGCTGTAGCTGACTGTTAAGTGTTTATTATGTGCCAGGCATTCTGTGCTAAGTGTTTTATAAGCACTGGCACATGTAACCATCTCAACAATCTCCTCTGCAGACCAAGGAACTGAGGCTTGTCCAAAGACAGCTCAGAAGTGGGGACCAGGGGTTCACATCCAAGTCTGGCCTTCAAAGTGTGTGCTCACTGAGAGTGTTGGCCGTGCCGTGCCTGCCTCCCCCTCGGCCCTGGATTCACACGTAAGTATCATAAAGGCCCTGAGAAGAACTGGAATAAAGAGTCCTGTTGAACTCTGCTTGATGCAGCACTTTCAGACCTTGGCCATGGAAATTCTCCTCTCCAAAAACCTATTTAACATCTTTCAGAACTAGTATTCTTGGCATCACAGATGGGGAAAAATCTGTGTGAAGAGTCAAAATTCTAGCTCAACAATTTCTTCTCTGCCTAATATCCTGTCAACTACCCATATGAAGGATGCCAACTGCCATTCGTTCATTTTTAGTAACACCTTCCTCTCTATCAGGTGCCCCATCCAAGCCAAAGATGTAATGAAAGGAAAGAAACCTGTTTTTTGTTGGGAAAAGATACTGCTGTCCTTGAACATGTGAGAGATGACTGCATTACGTATTTACAGGCAAATGCTGTATTCACCACACACTTATTTTAAGGGTTTGTTTGCAGAAAACTACCTGGTACCTAACAATATCCTAGGCTTATTCTTACTATCCTGTATATAATTCATACAAAAGCTGAGGTCAAAAGTGAAGTCACACAAGAAAGTAAATTCTTAAGTCACTGCTTAAGAAATCCTTAAGAAAGACCTTTAGCTCAGACCTGCTTCAAACACCTAGACTAGTCCTTAATTACATAAAAAGTTAGTCTCTAACTTTAAGAAACACTTCAGCATACCTTCTATAAAGTGAGTGAAGAGTTAAATTAGCGACTGATGTACTTTAGGAAAATAAACCCAATTCTGAAAAGAAAAAATCAGGCCTAGGAAGGCAGAATCACATTTGGGTGTGAGGTATGAGGCAAAGAGATGACTGGGCTGCTCATAAAAATGTCACATCAGAAAATAAATTCTAAAACAGTCAAATCATCAGCAACTGTGGAAAAATTCAACTAGTTCCATGAACCTTTTGAAACAAACCAAGGCACGGCAGATGAGAGAATTCCTACAGTATCTGTTTACAATCATTCAGGTCTGAACCACTCATTTGCAATTCACCAGTCATGGCAGATTTTCCTGTTGGACGCCACATACATAGTGGGAATCTTGTCTCACCACTTAGAATGTATGTTCCTTGAAGAGGTCCAGGAACCAGGAGCACGTCTGATGTTTTCTGCATCCTCTACTGCTTTAGAGCCAGCATGCGGTAAAGGTTCAACAAAGAGTATGAGAGGTCACATTTTTCTGAAAGGCTGAACCCAAGCTTTAAGCCATTTGGTGAAAGGAAATAACCACATATTTTAAATAAGTAACCTGGCTACCTCACATCAGGGAAAATGTAACGATGTCTTACTAGGTCTCTTTTTAAAAAGGGTGATCTGGAATTCAGCCTTACACTGTGAAGAGGACTAACAGAAACATAAGTATGACCTTAGAAGAATCCGTCAATGCATTAAGGATGCCTCTAATGAGCCAGGCACAACGTTAGTCTCTGGGGAACATTTAAGTGGCCAAAAAGCATTTTAAAAAGTAACACTGAGTGAGTGTACTTCACAGTAGAAATCTTCCTCTTTGTTTAAAGAAAAGAACTGAATGTGGTTCAAAGTACTTACATTTTCTAGCCAGCAAAGCTCAAATAAAATCTTTCTCTAATAAAATGCTCAGCCCAATAATCAGCATGTTAAAAAAGACAACAGCAAAAAAAATCTTGCCAAAGGATTACTTGGCTCATCTCAATTCATATTTATGATTCAACAGAATCCATATCACTCTCACAAAAGATGCCTCACCGTAGGTATGCTGGTGTACCTGGTGCTTCGAAATTATGTTTCATCTTACAGCATTTGTCTATTGAGTCTACAGTATGGTACCTGGCTCAGGAAGTGGTTTGTTGGGCAAATTTAAACCAGCATCTCAGACAGGAGGACCCAGAAGCCCCTGTATGCTTATTTAGAATGATGCAACCCTCCTCTGCCCCCAAGCATTACGACACACAGAACAGGCAGGATGCTGGTCCCCAGTTCCACTTGTCTTTAATCTAGACCTTGGTAACAATGAACAGCCCTGATGACATAGATTCATTGAGAATAAGCTCACCTACCAATAATCACCCACTGGCATATCACTCTACAAATTCCTTTGTTCCATAGCCCTCCGTGCCTATAAGCCACCATTTCAGAAAGAAAAGCCCTCGAGTAAATAAACCAAGCAGAAAGAAGTTTAAACCTTGCACCCAAATTTCTGACATACTTTATGCTTTCTCACCCAGAGAAGTTACAGGGACAACTAATAAATGCAAAATCTCTCATCTGGAGAGAGTTTTCACGTTATGTCCTTTTGGAACTTTTGAATTTTGAAACACCTATACTACAGAATTCAATCAATATGGTTTTTTTTTTTTTTTTTTAAATCCTTTTCCTGAGATTGGTTTACTGTTAATACTAAACAAAAGCCAGTCTTCCTCTTTGGGAACAAGGAAGTCAACCAGGAGGTAGGGGGGTGAGGGGTGGGCAGTGGGGGACAAGAGCAGAACACAGCAAAACTTCTTACTTCTGTGTGTGGTAAAGGGTGTGCATTCTTGATCCAGAGAGAGAAGGGAAGCCACCTTGAATTAAATTTGCTGGCAATAAAAACAGGGTTCTACGAAGCAATGTACATTACAGCAACGCCTGGGACGCGGCGTGGCATTATGTTGAATATGCATGACACACAAAAGGAAAATGTTCATGACTTACAGATGTGCTCCAAGTTGTGCCTTCTTCCTTTTTTGGAATATCAGAGGGAAGCAAGAGGTTTGCAGCCATGTTATTATAAGCACCGCTGTCTCTCCCCCTCCCAAACTAGAATATTCCAGTATTTATTTTGCCATCCATACGACCACAGTTTAGACTAGGGTAAAAATAGAAGCTGTGTGGGCCTAACCTGAAAAGCCCCAAGTGCTGGAGAGGGTCAGTACGAATATATTCTAACCGAAATAACGAGATTCTGTTTCCTGGTGGCGTTTGGCAAGAGAGGGGGGAAAAAGAGATTTGGAATTTATTTCTCATTGAGAAGTGTTCTGCAAAAACTACCATAATGGAACAGACTCCAAGTCAAGCACAGGAAGCCAACAGGCTCTGGTTTAGATTTCATAATTCACTCTAAAGGCTTTTCAACTGCTACAATCTTAGGCCCCGAGGCACAACCACATATATTCTCCGCCCCACATGGGAGCGGACAGAGTACCACAGGATGCCAATGCGACAGGAGAACGGGAAAGACCTTAGGTCCAAAGGGCAAACCGCGCCCTCCCAGGCTCCCACGGATGTGCGGGGTGAACCTGCTCTTGGCGGATGGAATTTCCAACGGAGCCTGCCTCTCAGGTGGAAGCCAGCACGGAGTGTGCACGCTGACAGGAACGCGGGATGTTCTACTGCAGGCCTGTAAAGGGACGCTCTGGTTAAAAGGCACCAGCTAACAGAAATGGGCACAAGCCCTTCGGGAAGCACACTGGCAACATGTTTTAAGAAGATATGAAATCTTTCATACCATCTGACCAGATATTTCTACTCTCAGGAATTATCCTAAGGAAATATTCCAAAAAGGAGAGGTGGGGCGTTTACTACTGCTTTAAGCAAAATCACCGAGACAACCAGAACGCAGCTATGGAGGGGTAGCTATGTCAACTGCGTGTGATGCATCAGCTTTCCCAACACAGCCATTAAAAACCACACACCACAGAACGAGGAGAAATGTTTAGACAACACACTACATTCAAAAAGCATATATTGCGTTCATATTTTCTAATATTACAGCTCTTAAAATTTCATATCAAAGGGGAATGAAAGAATGAAGAGAGTTAACTGGTGAGGGTGGTGGCTTGTGAAGGATTTCATTCTTAATTGATATTACTGTTATATTTTCCAACACATACACACTGCTAAAGGCACAGAAAGCACAAGATCCACGGAAGTGGCCAGGGACCAGCCTCCAAACATCAACCCTAACTTTTAATAGTTAATACGTTCACACAGACAGGTACACACACAAAGAACCTAAAGAAAGCATCATGGAAGCATATAGGTGGGTAAGTGACAAACACTGAAAAAACAAAGTGCACACTTCAGAAACGTGCCACAGAATCACGGCACAGTGCTTGGGCCCCTCCCCATCCAGTTTATCTGAAACCATCAAGGCAAAAAAGGTCTAGTAAAATGGGTATTTAATCAGAAGATTCTAGGTTCTAAAACGTCCTGCGTCTAATTCCCCATCTCATTAGCTACTCTTTGCTCCTGGGTTATCTAAAGCAGGGAAGACGCTCCATGTCGAGGTGAGGCTGCCAGGGCCCCACGGAACAAGCTCCCTTACAGCTTAGTCCCCACCTGCGGTGGCCACTGCCTGACCTGGGAGCACTGTGCCCCCCCCGGCCCCCCACATCCTCCAGGGCTGATGTGCCAGTGAGCTCTGAAGATGTTCTGAGTTGCTCCTGGTTTTCAGGGTCCATTCTGTTACACTGATCTCATCTGTCTGCAAGGGGAGCCTCTTGGTCCATCTCTCCTTTTACTGATTCCAGAGAGCCTTGGGTTGGCACAGTGACTACCTGATCTAGGAGACTTTTTCAATGAAGAAAATGACATTTGTGGCTACTTCCTTATAATGGAAGACTGAAAACACGTCAGCACTTATCTAAATAAAAGGAACAAAGCTAGACAGAAAAGGACAATCCAAAGGTGATGAGACTACGGATTTCAAAACTGGAGTCAAGTTGTTCTGAAAGGCGAGCTTTTTCAAAAATTCTTTATTTTATATTGGAGTATAGTTGATTAACAATGTTGTGTTAGTTTCAGGTGTACAGTACAGCAAAGTGATTCAGCTATACAGATACATGTATCTATTCTTTTTCAAATTCTTTTCCCATGTAGGTTATTACAGAGTATTGAATAGTATTGAGAAGAGTTCCCTGTGCTACACAGTAGGTCCTTATTTTAAATATAGCAGTGTGTAGATGAACGGTGGGCTTTTAATACCTAGTGCTAAGTCACAGCGGTGGCTACACCGTGTGTTGAAGGATTATTCACATTCTTGATTATCTACAGGAAAAACACTCTGATTCTGCCCAAGGCACATAGCCCCTGGCCCTGTATTTCTTTTTGTTATGTAAAGGAATTGTTCTTGACCAAACTTTCCAACCAAGTAAACAAAAAAAGGCTTTTAAAGAAATGATTTCCTTGATAGAGAAAGCAGGAAAAAATTTAAAGGTATTAGAGTCCCATTATGAAATCCATTGTGGACCCTGCATGAAATTCCCCAAGAAATGGAGCCTGAGCTCCCACACAAAAGCACCTGTTTCACAAGGAGTGTTTATAGTCACGTGACCTGTGCCATCTCTCAAGTGAACGGCATTTTAGAAAGCGCTCCGGTTGGTGTTCTCAAGTGTTGTTTATGAGTTATTTATCTGAAGATAACATTTACAGTCTTGCCAAAGAAAGAGGAAAGGAGATGTGTGGACGGTCATATTTTTTTCCAACAATAAACATTTTATTGGCTGTTTAAAATAACACATGCGCAAAATCTTCAAAAATCTAAAAGGTAACCTAATCCACCCCAGCGCTGCTTGTCTCTCTGATCTACCTCCATCAGAACCTATCAAGACATTCTGACATTATGCTGATGGAATTGTACACTCTCATTCTTATGATACAAGGGTGTGAAAGATGAAGGGGAAAAGGGAGCCTAGCCTGCAAGATGGTAAAATTACATACTCAATTAGAAAATAATATTTAAGAAGCACTTTAGAGAATATATTGGAAAGAGCCTGTCATCTTTTGCACCCAAATGAGGCCGATTCATGGTAATTCACTAGTGATAATTAAAAGTCTCAGCTGGAACACACATTCATAAGTACCATTTCATAAGAGACATAGCACTTAGTTTTCTAAAAATATGGGAGGTAAGGAAAAGCAAATAGTTAGGAGTCAAAAACATATCAGATCATCTTAAGTAATTTTTTTTTTCTCCAAGTGAATCCTGTAATAAAAGCAGCTTAGTAGCTGATTCCATCAGTTCTGAAGCAAGCCATACCAAAAGCCTCTGGGCTGATTTAGCACCCAAGGGTGCTAAATTATTTTCTAAAAATTCCCATATTCCCTAGGATCTTTACTTCTTCCCAGATTAATGGGCCACCCCATGTCTGCAAATACCTTCTGCAAAGCAACCAATGACAAGATCTATGTAAAAAGCCCCACCTTTTCGGATGACAGCCACCTGGGGCTACCTGTTACATCTGTTACATCCTCATTTCCTAGAGAGCACAGGGTCTTACTGAGAATTAAAGCCCGGGGAGCCCAGCCCACATTCACGGTCTCTCGCTTTGGTCCTGTCACAGCCTTTCAAGATGGGACCAATTTCGAACAGATGTAATTGCCCCAGGCACCCCACCGCCACACAGTGCCTCTGCCCACAGAGTGGAGTTTATTATTTAATTGGTACAAGATCAGTAGGCAGCCTGAGAAGAACTCGCTCCTGGTGCTCAAGATTAAGAGACCCAAGGAAGATGCGTCCACGCCTCACCAGCCCGCAGGCCACAGCGGAGGATGTGGAAGCTGGGGTGACGGGGGCAACTCTTAGCTTCTATCCTTCCTAACTTGGACTGGACATACCTTTGGCCGGTACTCTGTAACAGAGATACACTGATACTTCCATCTCTCTCTTCCGGCTGCTTACACACTGCTCATAGAACACTCACTTGCTTCTCGCCCCTCCTGCTTTGCAGGCTGAGGCATTCAGCTGAATGATTGCAGCTGCCAGGGTAACCTCTTTGGCATGCAGGCCTACAACCCCTCACCTAATAGCCTTTCCCTGCCTGGCTGCCTTAGCCCGCCAGGGCAGCCACAAGCCCTTCGAGTGGTCACACTGCAGCACAGCCCCCCTGGAAACCTGCTTGGAACTGTTCAAGCTCATACCAAAGAAGGAGGTTTTTAATACAGATTGTTCTTTTTAAATCCTTTACAAAAACAGCTGTAATCAATCGTGCTGGGGGGCTCTGTAAAAACCTGCCACTCAGAAAGCCCTAATATTGATTCTTTCCCCTTGCATGGCTTTTGAGAAAACAATCCCATGCGAAGAAACCATAATCAATTTCTAGAGGCTTTGCTAATATGAAACAGTGTCTAAATTAAAATGTACGTTTTAAAATTAAATGAAGACCACAGTAAATATAAGAAATCCATCCGTTACCCTGCCTTTTATTCAAGGGCCAATGCGTTTGTTTTCAAAGAAAAGTCAGTTGAACAAATGCAATAATTATTAAATAATGATTAAATCTCAGCAACTCTTCCAAGAGTTGTTTAGCAGGTGACACTAGCTGAAAGATTAAAGGGAAATCTGTCTTCATTTGAGGTCTGGCATTTCCAATTCTTCATTTGCAAGATAATATACTATTTTCTCTGTGCCTATTCTTAGAGAAAACTATCAATTCTAAGCCTGTGTTTAGAGACATTCATGATGCCAAGTGGTCACATTCTGACTGGACGTCCAAATACCAGAATATTTTAAGTCTTTTCATAGGAATTCTGGTACATATATTATCCTGTCAAATTTGCCTTTCCACATGAGGCCTCTCAGAAACCTGAGCATGTCAAAAGGTGAAAAGTCAGTATTTAAAGCTACAACGTGCAAAAAGAGCAATTTGGTGTTTTCAGTTGAAAACTGTATTAAAAACCCTCGCCAGCACCAACAGCCAATTTCCAGATTAGGCATTAAGGAAAAGCACAATTTCATATAATGTCTGTTATCTGTACTTCTATTTAGAAGAAAAAAAAACCTGAAGACTTTATTAAAATGCCATACATAAAATGAATACAGAACTGAAATCTAAGTAGACTGAAAACCCATAATACTGTGTGTCAGCATGGCACTCAGCGCATGAATGAAATTAGATCTGATCGCATCCAAAGAGCTGGCAAAAAAAGAAAAAACCAAGAAAACTTCACTGTCATTTGCTTTGCTCCCAAATGAGAGTAATTTCCATTTCAAGGGAGTGAGCTACAATTTCTGCACACAAATATCTGATATTTGTTCAGGTTTCACATTCCTGGCATCCAAGGACGTAGGAGTTTCCTCGGGGGTGGGTGTACAATTTGCAAATTTATTAGTTGAGAAGTTTAACTCCCTCTCCACACCCACCCCAACCCCTCAAATTAGAGAAGGCCCCTGCTTTTTCACCAAACTAAATAAGCAAGAACTCAGAGTTCTGTAAAACTCCTTAACACTAGCTGATCAAGGGCCTAAACCTTTGTCAAGCTGGGCCTCCTGGGGCTGTCACACAAGGAAGATTTCACAGCTTCACTGGCCTGGGCAGCCTTTTTATCCCCAATAAGTTATTTTAAGCCACTTTTCTCCAGCAAACAAATCTCTGGCCTTCCTCTCTTCCATTGTAAAATGGTTGCAACTCAAAACAGCTAAGCATTAAGGACAAACCAGAATCAGCCTCCTGGTCAACTCATTTCAATTCCATTCTTCCATGTGAAGGCTCTAGATCAGGGCTGTCCGATACAATTGTCTGTAGTGGTGACAATGTTCTAGACGTGCCTTGTCCAAAAGGGGGCCACGAAGCCACATACAGCTATTGAGCAGTTGAAATGTGGCTGGTGCAACAGAGGCATTGCATTTTTTATTTTATTTAATCAATTTAAATTGAAATTGCCACATGTGGCTCATGGCTACTGCATTGGACGGTGCAGTGCTAGAGAGAACGTTTAAACTGTTGTTGGAAGCCTGGGCATATCGAAGTTGTCTGTAGCTGCTGGGCGAAGCTGCTGTGGGGTCAAATGCTGTCTCCTTAAACAATAACTGCATACTGGCAGAAATCAATGCCTAACACAGAATTGCCTTTTCCATCACAACACTCCCTTTGCACTACACATCTGTCAGAAAAAGTAAGGATTCAATTTAACTAAGTTATTTAATAGCTACTGATTTACCAGAGACCTATATGTGCCGAAATGTTCTATCATCTGTTTAAAAATAAAACATAAGCTTTGTGAATGGATAAACAAAGTGTGGTAGAGCCAACCAATGTGATAAGATAAAAGGAGCTGTCAAGCCAGTAAAAGACATGGAGGAAACTTACATGCATATTACTAAGTGAAAGAAGCCAGTCTGAAAAGGCTACACACTGTATGATTTCAACTATATGACATTATGGAGGAGGCAAAACTATGGAGACAGTGAAAAGCTCAGGTGTCCAGGAGGAAGGAGGGATGGATGAACAGGTGGAACACAGGGGATTTTCAGGGCAGTGAAACTATCCTGTGCGAAACTGTAATGGTAGATACATGACATTCAGCATTTGTCAAAACCAACAGAATGTGCAACATGAGGTGTGAACCTTAATGTAAACCGTGGGCTATAGCTAATGAAAATGTACCAGTATTGGTTCATTAATTGCAACCAGTGTATGCAATAATAAAGCAAATGGGGGGGAGGCTGGGGGATATCTAAAACTATATACTATCTGTTCAATTATTCTGTAAATCTTAATGTGTACTCCCCCCCCAAAAGTCTGTTACTTATCTGGAGAATTCCTGAGGCCTGCGCATGTATCTGTCCTGAGCCACGCTCCCTTCTAGAATAACAATGCACGTTTTTAGCAAACCAGCACACACGAGATGGTTCCTGGGTACTAACAACGTGTCCGTGGCTGCCTGACAACAATGGCAGACACAATTAGGTTCATGAAATAAGTGAGACCTTCCGGACTTCCAGGAGCGACAGGTGGCCCATTCACAGTGGTGATGGGTGTCTGCATTCATGCGTATTCACTCACTCTTGCCTACACTGCTGCATCAAACAAGTACGGGAACTGCCAACAACAGACAGGCAAACGCAGTCTTCTCCTGGGGAACTGTCTACACGATTAAGTAACGAGTTGTACCACTGTTCTAGCCACCGAGCCATCACAATCATCCAGGTGGTCTCTGATGCATTAATAAATGACAGGGAATAAAAACGACTCTGTTTAAAAAAAAAAAATTATAAAAGACATTCTAAGGACAACTGGGGAAATCTTAATGTGGACTGGATATTAGAAAATATTATGGAGTATGAGCTCATCACTAATGGGCCTAGAAAGTGCTGTTTTCCTAATCAGGAAGAAGAGTGAACTGCACTTCACTGAAAATTACACCAGCCTGTGTTAAGTTGGCTTCAATTAAGTGCACCCACAAAAGACTGCATGGGAGGAGGGGAGGTGACCTGACAAATCTCCTAGAAAAAAACAAGGCTATGAACTTGAGAGATACACTACAGCCCTAAAGAATTTCCACCTCTGAAGAAAGAAAAGGGGGAGACATAGGGGTAAGAGAGGCATCTTCATAAGGGAGGAATCCAATCTAGGTAGGGACCTCCCTTATCAGAACCACATGTGCAGATAAACTCTTTGATGTCCTTTCTTCGGACAAACAAGTAGGGCGGGAGCAGGCCACTTTTATACACGGGGGCTTTAATGGAATTCATTTGTGTATTCAAAAGGCTAAAGAAACAGAATTGGAGGCAAAAATTACAGGCTGTGCGCACCAGGAAAACAAAAGTTTTGCCTCCCTGAGCATGTGAGTAATGGGAAGGTTATTAAAGGTGTCAAGAGAACAGAATTCAGAACTTCCCTCCCATCTCCAACCTCACTGCCCCCTTCATTTAATTCAATAAGAAATTGGTGGTGGCACCAAATCCTATTAATTATTATATATTAATATATGAAAAGGGCAACTTGCAAATTCAAGCTGTGCACTTCCGATTTGTGTCCTTTTCTGATGGCGTTATACTTCAGTAAAAAGTTGACTAAAACAAACCAGCATAAAGAGAGCAACCTCAGTCTTTGAGAACAACTCCTTTTCCCTGGTCACAGCTTTCTCTTTCAGACAAGCTTGCATTTCCAAGACCCATAGCAGGTGGGTCGTGGGGTCCTCTTTCAGGCACTTCTGTATAATGAGCACGAAACTCAGAGATGTCAACACTCGCTCGGGAACATATTTAGCAGGTTTTGCATCTTTTTGGGGGGAGACAAAGCAAATCCCCACAGTTCTCATGAAGGGGAGAGGTTTGGATTTCTAGTGGTTTTGAACATATACGTAATGCAGTGAGTTTTCCACGCTTCCTGAGTTTTCCAGAGTATAACATATGGAGGGAAGCGTTAAATGTCTTTCTCACAATAAGACTAGACTAACGCCTCACAACATTCTGGGGAAAGCTGTCAGGTGACCCCGGACAGGTGTGATTCCGGCCACAACAGGATAAGAGCCTACGGCCTGTAGGGCCCGCAGGCCTGGCTTGGTCACTTTTCGGCTAGTGAAGGTGGTCTGCCTGGTAACCACGGCTAGTCACTCTCAGCCGGCTGTTGCTGGGGAGGGGGTGGGGTGGGATGCGATGTGGGTGGTGGGAGGATGGCTGCTCCTGCAGGGAATATTTAGGCATAATTATGGTGTAAATTCCGAATAGCCAAATGGCAACTCTGGATAAATTCCTGGTGGGACAGCTGCTGCTGTATATACTTGAACCTCAGGTAGGCTCTCTTGCTGTGATGAAGTGGATGGAGTGTGGTGACGGTGACCTCACGTCTCTTCACCCCACGTTCCTGGGGGCAGACTACAGGCCTCCCGGTGGCTCAGCTACCAACCCAGGGTCTTCCCCTGAAGATCCAGTCTGTGTCCAGCCTTGCCAACCCCCCAGAGACACTGGAGACATGAGAGGACTCTGGGCTAAAGATGCTGGCCACTCAGTGTCCACTGAAGCCAAGAGTTAATTCGTTCACTTCTTGAGCATCTACTGTGTGCAGGATGCTCAGACCACAAAGCCGAAGGTGTGTTGACACCAGCTAGACACAGGGGGGTGGGGGGTGGGGGCGGCAGGGAGCGGGGTTCTGAGGGCCGGGAGGGAAGAGGGGAAACTGGGGACAGAGAATGCCAGCATTTAAGGGACCAAGACAGGATGGGAAATAATTCAGAGGAGCCCCAGTTCTGCACGGTGGAGGGCAGCATGTGTGTCCATGAACAGGAATGATAATGAGATGAGGCTGTGAAAAGAGTTAGGTCATGAAAGGCCTTTGGGGGAAAACTAAAGAATTTAAATTTATTCTATAAGCAAATAAGGGACTTCAAATAGAAGTTCAAATTTGCGTTTTTGGAAAGATGAGAATGGATATCATGTAGGTGATGGATCAGAGGGGCTAGACGAGAGCCACAGCTGATGGGTCAAATCATGGCAGCAATTATGCAAGACGTCCATGGTAGAGAGACTGGAAAAGACAGAGTGGATGGTATTAATGTGGGCAGAGGGACTTCCCTGGTGTTCCAGTGGTAAAGAATCCGTCCTGCAATGCAGGGGACTCGGGTTCGATTCCCAGTTGGGGAACTAAGATCCCACATGCTGCAGTCAACTAAGCTCGCACCACAATGACTGAGCCCTCGTGCCTCAACCAAAGAGCCCACATGCCACAAACTACAGAACCCATGTGACCTGCAGCCTGCACGCCACAGCTGCTGAGCCCACGCGATCTGGAGCTGGCATGCCACAACTAGAGAGAAGCCCATGCGCCACATCGAAGAGCCCACAGGCCGCAACTAAGACCTAATGCAGGAAAAAAAAAAAAAAAAGTGGGGAGAATCTATAGGACCTGCCAACTAATTGAAGACTGAATGAGGGGTAAGAAGATATAATTATTATTTTTTTAAATGACAACAGTAGCTGCTATCCTTAGAGAGCACTTGTGTGCCAAATTTAAATGGATGAGACCCCAAGATACTCCCAACACCCAATAAGGCAGGTATTAGCCCCATTTTACAGCTGTGGAACCCTGAGCCTTAGCGATCACCTGGTGTGTCCACCATCTCCCACATGTAATCCTAACACCCAGGTTTTGTCAAATGAGGGGTAGAGTACTTCACTGACTGAGAAATACAGGAAGACGCAGGCATGCACTTTTGGTTTGAGCAAGCTGGTTTGAGACACAATGAGTTTGAAGACTGAGCAGGCAGGACGCGCCAGAGGGAGTCACTAGAGAGAGAATCAGGAATGATACTTGATGGATGATGGGCTCCTCCCTCGATGGGTTTTTGTTTTTGCCTTTTTTTTTTTTTGGCTGCACCACATGGCTTGCAGGGTCTTAGTTCCCTGGCCAGGGACAGAACTCGAGCCCTCGGCAGTGAAAGTACAGAGCCCTAACCACTGGACAGCCAGGGAATTCCCTCCTGCCCTTATGTTGAATGACCAGATTCTCATAGTCCATTTAGCCATATGCCGGAAAGTTAGGTGACATGGACGTTAGAAGGGGATGAAGAGTATCCAACCTGAAGTCAGTGCACCTGGATGGAAACTCAGAGGCTGTCTCCTTATCTGTAAGATGAGAAAATGATGACACCCATTTCCTGGGTTTCACGGGAAAATCAAAGAGCGGCAATGCGTGAAACAGCTACTGTAAACTGGAAAATAAAAATCTAATACTTGATTATTTATATCTGTATAGATGCATTTGCTCTTTTAGGCAGGTCAGGTGCCATGTTAAAAAAAAAAAAAGTGACTGTTCCTCAAACACCACTCTGGGGAGTCACACAGCCTTCTTAGTCTGTGTCATAATGAAGCCAGCGGGTCACAAGGATCTGGCTAATCTTGATATTAAATAACTCAAATAAAGCTGATCAGGACTGAAAAATAAAGGAAAGGCTCTGTAACTACCCTAAACCCAACTCCACCTTCATATAAACTATCTGAATATGGAGTTCCTCATGTGGTTAGAAAGTGGTGAATTAATGTAGTTCATGACTTCTATTAGTTGACTATTTGACAGTAAACAAAGATGATACAACAGTGACCCCACAGAAACAGATCACAATATGCAGAGCTGAGAGATCTTGCAGAAATTATGGGACAGATTTCTGCTTTGTGGCTTAGATATCAATGATTACCTGACACGCCTCTGCTGTTTTTAGAAAATTAGCTTGCACAGCAACTAGGCTACCAGAAGATGTCTAGTCATCCCAGGGGAGCACCACACATCCAGTCAACTTTTGAAACTCCACACAGCCTGAGGAATCCACACTCATCTCTTCCCCTCACACCACCTAGGATGCCCAGAGCCAGTAGAAGCGTTTGGTTGGGGAGTTCAAATAGGACCCAGACTGCCTCCACAAAAGGCCAGAGCCCAAGGCGGCAATCATTATCACTGGCTGGACTCACTGGTCTCCAGCAGGTGGCCAGAGAGGTTGCAAAGCCCAGAGAATGTTTTCACAAAATGAAAGATTTTAGGTACTAACCATCTTCCTCTTTAATATGAACAAACATTTTCCACCAGGGACTCTGGAATCAAAGACTATTAAGAAAAAGATCTGTCCCGCAGCACCTCCCATAGGGTCACCTCTCATGGTCCGAGGCCCCCTCCTCCGGAAGAGGCAGTAATAACACACAACGAGGCCACCAAGGTGGGCTGGGGAAGCAGAGCACGGCCGCGAGATGACCTGAGCCAGCGCCGATGGCCTTTAGTACAAGGATAAACCACCCCAACTTGCCTTCCTAATAACCGTCCCCTACGGGGAAGGCCAACCCTTCAATTTACTTGTCCTGAGTCAAGACCTTTCTGGAAGGAAAAGTCTCCCTGTGCAATAATAATAAACACCCAAGGTGACTTGATAGAGACAGGAGATCCAAAGGTGCTAATGATACTATTCTCTCTCCCTACAAGTTCCAAAAGCCACGAAGCTGATAAAGACAAAGGTTTATAAAATAGGAAACATTCGAAAGACTGCCTTCAGGATTTTTTTTTATTATTTGTGACAGTGTCAGTTTGTGGCCAGCTAGGTTTTCTGCCATTTCAACACAGATTTGTTCTCAGGCACTGTGCTCTGCAAGCCAACAGGATGGGGTCTTGTCCTCTGAGGCACCCATCAAAGAGCAAGGAATTAGAAACAACGAAGCATGTTCTTTGCCTGCAGAAAGGGCATATCCCTGGTGAAACAAATCCCAGATGAAATTGCCATTTTGGAGGTCAGAAATATCAGCAACTTTATATGGTTTCATCTATACAGACTTTGCATTTTTTTATTGCTTTGTTTCTTTTTTTTTTTTTTTTGGCTGCTCTGGGTCTTTGTCTCTGCACGTGGGCTTTCTCTAGTTGCGGCAAGTGGGGGCTACTCTTTGCTGCAGTGAGCGGGCTTCTCACTGCAGTGGCTTCTCTTGTTGCAGAGCATGAGCTCTAGGCGCACAGGCTTCGTTGCTCCTCAGCATGTGGGATCTTCCCGGACCAGGGATCAAACCCATGTCTCCTGCATTGGCAGGTGGATTCTTAACCACTGCGCCACCAGGGAAGCCCCTATTGCTTTGTTTCTCATCTCAAGTTGAGCAGAAGTAGTATCTGAACTCTTCACAGTTCAGTGCCATTAAGTACATTCATACTGTCAAGCAACTATCACTACCATCCATTTCAGACTTTGCATCATCCCAAACTGAAACTCTGTATCCATCAAACAATAATTTCCCATTTCCTGCTCCTCCAGCCCCTAGAAACTATCATTCTACTTTCCGTCTCTAGGAACCCAATTATTCCTCATATAAGTGGAATATACGATATTTGCCCTTTGGTGCCTAGAGTATCTCACCTATCATTTATTTAGTATATTTTATTTAATTCAATATATAATTTATTTTAAGATATAATCAATGTAAAACTTGAGCTATTGATGATTTTCTTTTCATACTAAGTCTCTAAACTGCAGTGTGTATCTTACACTTACAGCACTTCACAGTGTGGACTGGCCACACTTCAAGCGCTCAGTGGACACGTGGCAAGCGGCTACTGTAGTGGGTAGTATAGGTCTAGCACATCACCTTTTTAACTTTTTTCACTTACCTTTCTCTAGCCAAAGTTATTTTTTTCTTTATATGTCTATGTGCTTTTTTGTCTCCCCTCAGCAAAATATAAGTTCCTCAAGGCAAGGCCTGTGTTTCCTGTCTTTTGTTTTGTTTTGTTTTCTGCTCTAAGCCAAGCATGTATTACATAGAACAGAATCATTTAAATATTTCTAGACAAATGTCTTTAGAGCAGATGCTTTTACAAATGGAAGAATCCTTCTCCAAAATATCACCAAGATCCTCTATTGTCTGAAATGGAAGCATCCCCGGAGAGCACCAGTAATCAAACATATCCTTTTACAGGAGGACTCAGGGCAGCATGGGATAGTGGTTAAGAGCCTGAACTCAGCCTTCTCGGGCCCTGCCACTTACCGTCTGTGGGTCCTCCCTGAACCTCAGGTTCCTCATCTGTAAAGTGGGGATGATTATAATGGTGCCGACCTCATAGGGTTGCCATGAATATTAGATCAGTTAATATTTGTAAAGCACTTTGAACAGTGCCTGGCACATGGGAAGCACTCTGCGTGTTTATTAAGTCAATAAATCACACTAATATGTCTTGCCGGTGCCACGTCAGAGATGACGCCCTGCTCCAGGCATCTCTCTTCTTTGCACAGTCCATCCACACAACAGTGCCAGGATTACTTTACATGGGCACACACTCTCCTGCTTAGAGCACTAACAGCCCCCGCTGCCTCCAGGAGCCAGTCTAAACCCCCCAGCAGGGCAAGCAGGGAGCAAAGTGGGTGAGAGCAAGACTTTGGATCCAAAAGACTAGGGTTGGGCCAGGCTCTGCACTTATAAGCTGTGCAACCTTTGAGGACAGATTCAACCTCCATGCTTCAGGTTCTCCATCTATAAAACAGAATAATAAGAGTACCTACTTTCTGGGTTGTTGAACAATGAGAGGAATTGATACATACCAAGCCCTTTACAGGGCCTGGCACACAATAAGCATTTAATAAATATCTATTCTTATTACAGGGCCCTCCACAACTGCATTCCAACCTTTATAGCTTCATTTAGCAAATATTTAAGCACCTACTAAGTGCAGGGTGCTGTGTCTACACAGCCCTTCCTCTCACGGGAGCTTACAGTCAGGTAGGAGTCGGTGATAATCTGGGGGGTTAGCTGTCTGCTGTGGGTGGTACGCCGTCCCCTAGGACCCCACAACAAGGGAATCTAACCCAGTCCTGGGGTGGGGGGTCAGGAAAAGGCCTTCACGGAGGAAAGGATATCTAGACTGAGATAATAGGAAGGAAGAAGGGGGAGTGAGCATGAAAGAACATTCTACCTAAGCACCAGCCACACGGAACTCCTCCCCCTTCCCTGGTCACATGATGCCTTTTCATGACTCCTTGTGACTCTTGCTTGTGTTACACTCTGATTTTATGTCTGCTACCCCGACACACGAAGAGTTTCCCTCACCTGCTTCCCTACTAAGCACAGAAAAACATTCAGGAAATGTTTCCTGAATGGATTCACTTTTCCCCTATTTTCCTTTATGAGTCAAGACCCACTCTTCCAAAACGGCAGCCTGAGCTACGGTCCTAGACCAGGGCTCCTGGCTTCAGCAGACCCACGCTCAGTTCACAGTATCAAACCAGCTCACATTCCACAAACCTGCAAATACAAGAAAAGACGGCTCTAACTCAATCTCTCTGGTATTTATTTCCCACCTACGAATCAAGAACACCAACGGAGAGTTCCACCTCCAGGTTTTCCCTCCGGCAAGTCACTGAACCTCTCTGACCCACATACGTCCCTCCCCAGCCACCCCGCCTGTCAGGCTAATACACACAGAGCTTCAGGGCTCTATCACAGGTACTAATCCAACCATTTTAGCAACTGGACGACGGTTCAATATCTTCAACAAGCTCTGATTATGTTTCAAAGGTACATTGTGAAAAACAGATTCGTTCGCGCTGCTTCCCCAGCCACTTGTGTTGAAACCAACTTGTTGGGCTGGCCAGCAGCTTTACTCTTTATAGTTGCCATTTCATTTTCTACCCCCGCAAGACGCATTCTTCCGCTACCAGATGTGCCAAGAGCAATTCAGAACTTCTGAGGAAGAGAGGAAAACCCCACAGGTTTTGCTGCAGACAGAGGGTTTCCCTGGACCCTACCTCACATAACTTTTAAGACAAAGCAGAGAAAACGGAGACAATTCTCCTTTAAGTTTGGAATAAGCTCTACTGGCATTTTAGATAAAGAGTCCGCAATCTATGTCTCTATAAGGAAGCAGTGGGAAAAATACAGACGTTCAGCGTGCAGCAGACCTAGGTTTGAATGACAGCAAGAGTTCACAGGAGTTTCTCCCTAAAAAAGTGAAGATTATACTCCTACAATGATATAATGACACCTGCACATAAAGTGTCTAACAGTTTCTGGCACATAGTATGTAACTATGAAATGTAACTCAGGAGATGTAACTCCCATTCCACTTCTCAGAATACAGGTGTGTAATGAGACTTTTATGGCAAGAATAAGTTTAGGAAAAAATATCTAAGACAACTAAATTACCCTGTGAACATTCGATCAAATTCAAGATGGCAGAACATGTCAAAACTTAAGACTTTCATAATAAGACACCATTTTCTCTTCAAACTGCAATTGAGAAATGAGAATTCTCCCTATTTTTTTGCTACCAGAATTCTTGAAGTCAGACTTTGATGACATTTAACAGAAACTGTTATAGACATGAGATCATACTACAGAATTTTCACTGTGTAAACTTTAGGAAATAAAGATATACTTTAAAGACACACACAAACATATTCACACACCTCTCCCTGAATATAAATGCTTACAGTGGGATTAAAATATGAAAATAAGGCCCATGCTTCTCAAATAGCAAGGTCAGAATGACTTAAAAAAACAAAAACAAACCAAACCAAACCAAACAAAACAAAACCCTCTAATATCTAAGGGAAAGTGAGATCAGCAAAAATATTTTCCGGTATATTTGCTTATTAGTTGTCCTTCACATAAAACTAATAAGTACAATAGTTATTATAAAGGCTTCTTTAGACATGTAAAATACGCCCAAACAAAATCCATTCTGGTTCACCTTTCGTTATTTTCCCAGAAATGTTGGGAGTAGAATGATTGAAAACCCTTCTGCAATTTTCCTTATCATTCTAATGAACTAGCTGTAGCCTTTGCTTTCAGAGCCATAGCACTATTAATGGTTTTATAACTCCACAGCATTAGGACGAATGAAATGGTCTTAAATAATCAAGAAATAATTAAAGGCCAGGAGAAAGTTTACGTGTTTAAGTTCATGTATTTACCAAAGTCAGCTCCACTGCTCTTATACGAAATATGCTTTTAAATTAAAATTCCATATTTCTTGACGAGAAAGCATCTAAGAAACCCACAATAAAGTGAGCCAATATAATAAACACTATAATATAATCATGATAAAACACCAGACGTTTCATTTGGCTGCCTTATACCTGCCACAGTTTCAGGTCATCCAGGGAGATGCTCCCCACACTCAGGTGAGGCAGTTAATGCTCCCGGCACCCAGGTGAGGCAGACCAGGCCGTGGGCGTCACGGACGTCAAAAAGGATGCTCCCCGCCCCAACCCCCGACACCCGCGTGTGTGTGACAGACTCTGTTCCTCACCAGGTCTTCTCACAAGACTTTCAGGATCGAGCGATTCCTGGCCACGAGACAAAAGCAGAATTGTCCCACTTCCCCAGTGGATTTGGGTGAAACCTCATAATAAATCAGCTACAACTCCAAGAGGAGACACTGGAGAAGAACCAAGCTGGGTCTATAAGGAGTCGCACATGAGCTGGCACACATATTTATGCTGTTTCAAGGTCACTTGCATCTTACCATATCACTGTGACAACATCGCTACTATCTGGACAGTCAGCTGTGCCGTACCGGGGAAATGATTTTTCTCTTCGTTTCAGTGTTTCTGCACTAGTGGACTGGCTTGGTAATAAATACATAAGACCTTCTGTTTGAAAAAAAAAAAAAAAAAAAAGAATGTGACTCTAGAGTCCTACTCAAGATCACACAGCTAATAAGTGACGCAAGGGGCAGGAAAGAAAGCCAGGTCTCCTGGGCGCCCTGCTCAGGGTGTTCTTCACTCACAGCACGAGTCTTCCAGGGGGTAACAACTCAGGTATATGGATAATCTCTGTTTATCCAAAACCCTGCTAAACTAAGACTCAACCTAAATTCATTTCTTCAGTAGAGAGAAACAAGGAAGATTGTTTTCAGTATGCTGATTCCATAGGACCCTGAGATATCTTCTCAATAAAAGATTAAGTCAGAATCAGATGGTTTCAGTGATCAGTGATTTATCAGGACCTCACTGCACTCATATAAAATGAGAGATTGGGCATCCCTAATAAAACTTTCACCTCTAGAAAGAAATTCTGAGAATTTTAAAAAAAAGTGATAACTTATAAACAGCAAACGTACCCACGTAACCAGACTATTCCTGAACAGAAATCTCATTTCGAAAACAAACTTCAGAAATAAGACCTTAGTGTAGTAACGCAAATGATTCGTTCATATAATAATCTATTCATAAAAAACTGTGACTAAAATACTGGATACGTTTTGTGCCTTTATTGTATATGTTTAACGCACTGTAATTTTCCTAAAAACTACTTTTCTTTCCTCCATGTACAGTTTTTGAAGAATAAGAAAATATACCTGGGCAGAAAAAGATACCTACCCCACTGCTTGCTAACTTATCAAAGTTTAGGAAATCGAGTAAAAAATGGACAGAGAATGACTAAAATGCAACAGAAGACAATGCAGTCAGTTTTCTAAAGGATCACGAAGTTCAACTCCCACAGCAATGGGCATGGTGCTTTCCCACAGCACTGGCAGGGCCGACTTCATCACTTACCTGCGGGGAATAATAAAACTTGTAAGATGAGCCACAGGAAAAAACTTGAGAATCTCAAGGCATTTCCTTGGAATGTTTTATTTTGGGTTAGATATCAGAAGTCCAGAGGTGTGTAAGGGGAACATCTTAGGTACATTCACCCATCAGTGAGCCCTCTTCAGGCTTTCCCTTTAGAATCCTTCACAAAAGAAGCCCCATTAAATGAGAGGTCCTTTACCTCCCTGTGAGAGGCCTGGCCACAGGCAAGCAATGTTTATAGCTCTACATTCAAGGGATTGCAGGCTAGACCCGCAGAATGTAACTGCAATGAGAAGAGGAGTGAAAAGTCTTCTATTAGGTACTGATTACCTTCTCAGGAGTTCCAAACACCCTCCTCTAACTGTATCCAACCTTGGACCTGCCCTTGCAAAGTTAAGAGCATGAAAGTGCCTCTAACAGGCTGTAGGCCACACCGCTCTCCCACCCCTCTCTTTTGAACAGGGCAAGGACAAATACTTACATTTAAAAATAAGACTGAAATGTAAAACCTTCTCACCAGGACAGAGTGGGAGACCTGAGTCTTTAAAAGGGTGTAATTACCAAGTCACCAAGCCACAAGACTATGCCTAGGCCTGGTAACACACGAACAACCAAGATGCTGGCATAGCCTCCAGTATACAGGCCTGTAGTTGGGTAATTGGCAGTTGACTGGCTGTAGAGCCTGTTGGTCTGTAATGACAGAGTGAGGCCATCGGTGGCCTGAGAGGAAAGATGACAAGTGTCCTCATCCAATATGTAGAGAGGAAACAGAAGTATAACCCTCAATTCAACAGTGCTTTTACAGGCAAAGGGCCTGCCAGCTGGCACAGAGTAAGAGCTTAAATTATACATTTTTTTATGTTCAAAACTCATTTTTAGCACCGTTGTATACAAACTCCAGTGCACAGATCTGGATAACTGACAACCTTCTTATGAGTTAAATTTATCTTTTAACCCAAACGTATCAAATATGGACTGTAATACTTTCACATCAGCTTTGAAAATTGCTTAGACGAGTGGTTCTCAAGGTACAACGCAGGGTTCTGTACCACCAGCATCAGTATCACCTGGATACCTGTTAAAACTACAAATTCTCAGACCCCGTATGAATGAGGACACAAAAGTGAAAATGTATAAGATATTTATAGGAAATGGTAAGGGGTGGGTACGGAAAGAATACTCAGTTTAGTTAGGTAGCAAAGAGCGTGAGGAAATGTACTAGAAATAAAGATGAAAGTTAGGTTTAAAAGCCAGGAAATTCAAGTCACTGAGTGCCAACCCAGGAAGCCAAAACTCTAACTGGGAATTGTGAGCTCTTGAAAGTTTGGGGGCAGGAAGTGAGCTCATTAGAAGGGTGGGTTAGGAAGAGCTAGGAAGACTTGATGGAAGGCTGTCAAGAAGGGTATTCTAGAGCAAGGTAATGAAATATGGACAAGGGACAGATGTATAAGGTCTCAGGACTGGAAATTTCAGCAGGACTTGGCAACAGAGACATCTCACTGATGCCATTTATAGCAAGAGCAATGAAGAAGATAAGTTTGGGGGAAGAACAGCCAATGTCGCTTTTGATGTTTGAGATGCCAACAGAGTGCCCAAGGAAAACGTCTATCAGGTGATTAGAACAGCGACAGAGAAAAGAGCATAGAGGCAGCAAAACAAATTAGGAGTGAAGTGTGTGAAAATGATGGTCTGATGCTACAGAGTTAAGTGATATTGGAGGGGGAAATGTAAAAAAAAAAAAAGAAAAGAAAAGAAAAGAATGGAACTTCTACGGTGAACTGTCCCCTCTCTTACGTTCCCTAACCTATCACCAAATTAACCTTGGCTTCCAAGGGAGAACCATCCAAGTGCCCAAAGGGGAAATCTGGAATTTAGATCAGCCTGCAGATACAGAGAAAGAAGTGGGGTAATTTAAGCACAAAAGCTCTGCTTGAAAACAATGCTGATTTTATTTTAGGTTTCACTAGAATGAAGAATGGAAGGTGAGGACTACCAATTATATTTGTTTCAATTGGAATCCCTGGTTCTAGTAGTTACACATAATTTGGCTCTAATTATCTTATCAGTGAGAGTGAGTGTGTTATGAACGGGGAGCCTGCAGAAGAGGAGGAAATGAGAGTTGGACTCATTTTTATTCTACTAATGCAGAGCCTCTCACTGTCACTCTGGTAACAATGAGTCCTTTGCTTAGAAACTCCCGGAGCTCCCAAGACCCACAGGAGCACCCTCCATGCCAGCCCCCTGCCCTCCTGACACCCCTGGCTGACCATCACCTTCCGAAGTCCTGCCAAGAGCAAGCAAGGCCGGCAAGGCAGCTCCAGTAAACGTACCGCCTCTGTCACTTATCTTTAAGTCACTAAAAGGTTGTGGCCCAGAAACAGAGCTGCAGAAACACAGCTGACCCTTGAACAATCCAGGGGTCCGGAGTGCCAACCCTCTTCGCAGCCAAAACTCCACATGGAACTTACAGTGGGCCCTCTGTATCGCTGGTCCCCGTATCCACTGATGCCTGCAACCTCTGCATCTGCCTATCATGCCAACCATTCAACCCACCTCAGATGGTGCAGCAGGGCAGTATACACTGAAAAAGATCCACGTATGAGTGAACCGACACAATTCAAACCCACGTTGTTTAAGGGTCAACTGTGCAGTCAATTGATTTTTAACAGAGAGGCAAAGGCAGTACAATGGAGAAAAAAGTCTTTTTGACAAATGGTGCTAGAACAGCTGGACATCCACATGCCAAAACAAAAATCAAAAAACAGTCTAGACACAGACCTTACACCCTTCGCAAAAATTAACTCAAAATGGATTATAGACCTAAATGTAAAACGCAAAACTAAAAAACTCCTAGAAGATAACACAGGAGAAAATCTAAATGACTTTGGGTATGAGAATGACTTTTCAGGGACAACACCAAAAGCACAATCCATGGAAGAAACAATTGGTAATAACTCATTAAAATTAAAAACCTCTGCTCTGCAAAGGACACTGCCAAGAAAATGAGAAGACAAGCCACAGACCAGGAGAAGATATTTACAGAAGACATGTCTGATAAAGGACTGTGATCCAAAGGTTGTACAGCACGTGGTCTTCTTATCTGACAGGGACCACCTGGCCATTCTCCGTTTACTAGTATTCATTTCACTTTCACCTCATCTCTTCTCCCCATCGCAACACTCTGGGCTTTGTTCTCAGTCGGATCCTTCTACCGCTGCTCCCCAAATATTTTCCCAGGATAATAAACATTTCCAACTAAGGGAAGGAACTGGGAAAACACAAATGATAAGGAAGAAATCTGCTTTTTGATACAGTAAGAACTTTGTTAAATCTACTGAGGGATGCTGCACCGTGGGGCCATCGAACTACCATGAAATAAACAACTGTGCAATGGTATCAAGCGGCCCGTGAGTAGCAGCTATCTAGAGAATAAACTCAATCAAGGCCATCCCACTCACCTTGTGCCCTAAGGCTGTTGTGAATTCCCACTTCCCCATGGTCCTTCGGGAATCCAATGCTTGTTTATACAAGAGTTCTAAAATGGGCAGGCCCTGGGGTGGGGCACTGCTTACAATATGACAGATGCTCTGGTTGTTTTATTTTCCTCTCACCACCTTTGTCTTTCAGGGACACTACCCTTCATTTCTTCTCTATGTGAAAAGTGTGTACATTTCTATACCTAGAAGAAAATCCACCTTGCTTGGCCAGACACATACTGGGCACACTTTGACATGGATATTAAAAATTGGAGGGTAAGTAAACACACTTCAACCTGATGGCTGTGTTTTCCTGCCAATGTGTGGGACTGTTCACCCCAGCGTTGAAGAGCTACTTTCTCTCTCTTTTAAAAGACTAAGGACTCTGAATCTAGTATGTAGGGAGTATATGGATGGTTTCTAGGGATCCATCGGCCTTCTAATTTTTTAAAAAATAAAATCAAGTGTATGTGTATAGCTTTCATCAATTCTAAAAGGAGTCTGTGATCCAAAAATAGCCTAAGCACCACTACACTAGGTTCTACAGGGAAATCCAGAAACACTTCTTCCATCTTAAAAGTCAACCCTAAAGTCACATAAATAATAAAACTATAGTATAGCCTTAAGAACATAAATCCTGTCCTTTTATATCCAAACATCATATTACTTATCATATTATGTTCCACCAACTATTATTTTGGAGGATCAATATCTGAGACTGTTTAATAATTCAGTTACACACCTCCTGTGGAACAATGAACGCATACATCACTTAACACTTTCATATAAACATCCTTTAATCTTTACAAAAAACTGTGAAGTATATATTAGTCATGTTTTAAAAAGTATGAAAACAGACTTACAAAATTAAAGTTTTTTCTCAAGGTCACAGTACTAGTGAGCTGGGGTTTGAACCTAGGTCTTCTGATGTCAAAATCTCTGGTAACACTCTGTAAAATACTAGTTTAAAAAATATCCATAGGACTATAGAGACAGAAATTTGGTTGACTAGAGATGAGGAGGAGAGTGGGATGGAGAGAAGAGGTGAGAACTGCAGGGTGGCGGGGGAGTGACTGCTAATGGATACAGGTTTTTTTCAGGGACCTGATGAAAAAGTTCTAACATTAGAGTGTGGTGATGGTTGCACAACTCTGAATATACTATAAACCCCTGAGTTGTGTACTTCTTTTTTTTTTTCGTGTGTGTACTTCTTAGATGGATGAACTATACAGCATGTGAATTATATCTCAATAAAGCTGCTAAAAAATCAATTGAAAACTAATGGAGGGAATCAATTTTCAATACTTTGTCATCTTTAAGATCAAAATAAATACAGCTCAAAAACTCATGTAGGTGTTTTGGTTCCCCGAGTATTTACAATCCATTTCACATCAGGGAATTCAGTCGTAACTGGAAGAGAAAAGTTAGCTTACTATTCCTGGATTAATTCCAGCTTGGTTAGAATCTGGCTGAAGAACTGTCGAGCTTCCTCTACCTCCCCTCCTGTAGAGTGGGAACTGAACTGCTTAGTTGTACTCTAACTTAGAAAGGCATAAAAATGGAGACAAAAACCTAATACTCAGGAAGGTTTAACCACTAAATCATTTTTGGTCATTAGGGTATAGAAACAGCAAGTTACACTTATGTCATGAGAAGTACTCATGAACATAGCAAACCAAGCTTATCTTTAAACCACAGTTTCATTCTTCCACTTTTTTCAGAAATGTTCAATGGTCTCTTATTATGTATCTTATTAAATCCGAAATCCTCTGCCTGGCCCCACACCCCACCTATTACAATAGCCTCAAGGTCAGTCGCCCTCCTCACTGTCTCACACTCAACACCAAGTTAGTGGAGATTCTCCAGCAATTCCTTCCTTTCTCTCCTCTAGCCTTCAAACTCCTAAATCTTTTAAGCCCCACCTCAAATCTCACCCCCTTCTTGGCCCTTCAGCCTTGACTCTCCTCTCTCACAGCATTACATCCTATCTAGTCACCTACCATTGGACCTTACACCAAATACAACAACCTTGTTTCCACCATCATTCTGTGGGGGAGGAGATCCCACATGACAAGCACCTACACTAGAAATGAGTATAAAGTAGATAACTTAGTCATTAAATTATCATGAGTAGATTTACTCCCCAACTCCAGTAAGTCAGGCAAAATAGTCTAAAAATATATATCGCTTAGCTTATTACACAGTAATAATAAAAAATTTCATATGATTTATGGAAATGCTTCAAAAATGGATATTTGATCTATATGGGCTTATTTAAAAATCACATTCTTCCATTCAGTAAATATTTCAGAGCACCCACTAGGTGTCAGGAACTTAGTCATCAGAACTCTAAGCCGACTTCAAGAGGTAAAATTCAGAAATTCGTCGCCGTTATGCTCACTTTGAAAAGATTTCCCCCAATACATGCCAAGGATGTAACTGAAGACCGCAACCAACACGGGCGCCTACACAGGCTACATCCTTGCCAGGGAAGGCCCGTCTGCTTCCTGCCACGAAGCCACCGCCCGCCATCTCTGTTGCTTGAGCATTGTTCCTGGTCACCCAAACCTGGAGCCTGAATCACAAATCCTCCTCCCTCCCAAGAACCAGGGCAGATCTAGTTATTTTCCTCTCACCCCATCTCCACCCACCAGCAGAGCAGCACGTCTGAACCCTAGCAAACCATTTCTAAATGACACACAGCTCTACCCTACACTTATAATCTCCTCAACCGCCAAGAACAGAATGGATCCTTCTCAGACGGGTTTCATGCAATTAGAACTGCTAACTACTCATGCGTACCAATTATGGGCTTTATTTACAAAGTACACTGACTGTAGACACGGTTTAGACACACCCTGACATCCATCCTCAGGATAAGTTTAATGTATTTACGTTCCTCTTGTACTTGTGTATCTTCTTTACTTATTTTTTTAAATAAATTTATTTATTTATTTATTTTATTTTATTTATTGGCTGCGTTGGGTCTTCGTGGCTGTGTGTGGGCTTTCTCTAGTTGCGGTGAGCGGGGGGGGGGCTACTCTTTGTTGTAGGTGTGTGGGCTTCTCATTGAGGTGGCTTCTCTTGTGGAGGAGCACAGGCTCTAGGTGCACAGGCTTCAGCAGTTGCGGCATGTGGACTCAATAGCTGTGGCTCGCAGGCCCTAGAGCTCAGGCTCAGTAGTTGTGGTGCACGGGCTTAGTTGCTCGGCAGCATGTGGGATCTTCCCGGACCAGGGATCGAACCTGTGTCACCTGCATTGGCAGGCGGATTCTTAACCACTGCGCCACCAGGGAAGCCCTTTATCTTCTTTAAAAAAAATCCCAGCCTGGCATTCTAGGACCTTCCTACTACACAACACAGCTATTGTGTTCTTGGGCTTGGGACAGGTATCAAAGAGATAAAAATATTGTTTAGCAAGAAATAATCCATATTTTTATATACGGAGAAACAATACTCCATACATAAAGACATGGAGTGGCCACACATGTGACAAAATACTCAACTGATCCAATTTTAAAATTGGTTAAAAGTTAAAAATCCACAGTGTAAGAGCAGTAGTGTGGCCAAAGAGGAGGAACAGTTTCCATGTTTAGTTTTTCTTTTAAACATAATAAAATTTCTTAAAGCTGGCTTATATGTAGTTAACTTCTCAAATGATCAACCCCAAAGAGGGAAACATAATGGTGAAAAATCTGAGCTAACATTACAAAAATAATCTAAGCCATAAATTTTCTAATTCAAGTTGGACTTCCAAGTATGTCACTTAATCACATTCAAATATACATGTACGTGTGATATTCTCAGAATTCACTCCAAACAAACTATGTTTTAACAACCAAGCTCAGGAGGAAGTTGAGAGGTCCAGCTTTCACTAAGTTTAACCATTTATTAAAGCTCAAGTTGGAAATATACTATTCTTAGACCAAGAGAAAATTTATACTATCTCAAACCTCCTCTGCAGCAGGCAAATAAGTTAAGCATGTGGATTTGTATAGATGCTTCAACTTGCAGGCTCAATAAAGGGAGCCTGAGAGATGAACAAAGGAAGGACATTGGTGCAGAAAATGCTACTAAACCTGAAGAGTAAGTGCTGTCAGGAGCAACTGAGAAGTGGCCTCATTTTCTGAAAACTTCCAAGGCCATGAAGCATCATACACCAAAGGGAAAAAATTTTAATCTAGCCCATTTTATTAAATTCCACCAGTGACATCCATTTGTGTTTAAATGTTTATGCAGCTCCCTTAAAAATAAATACTAGTATTTATTAGCTGGTCACTTTTACCTGGTGGCTTCCATCAGCTACTTGAATCATTCTCATTGCTCTATAAACATGAGTAACTGCTAAGATGGAGACATAAAGAAGCCAGGAGAGCTACAAACACTGCACACCCTGTCTCAGACTCAGTAGATATTGGCTAACTGATTGGAGTTGGAACTAAACAAAACGTTTCTAATTTGTTCAAATCTGGCCAAGTGCCATACCAGCTACTTTCTAAATTTATTTTTTCTTTTTCTTTTTTTTTTTGGGTGGGGGGGGTGCATGCGGCACGGCTTGTGGGATTTTAGTTCCCTGACCAAGGACTGAACCCAGGCCACTGCAGTGAAAGCGCCAAGTCCTAACCACTAGACTGCAAGGGAATTCCCATACTAGCTATTCTTAATGGATGCTAACTGAATCCCGTGAGCTCCCTATGATTCTAATGGCCTAAGAAAGGAGACAAAACAAGTCTGCATCATCCATCCATCCATCCATCCATCCATCCATCCATCCATGTGAAACCTCTTATGTGCTAGGCACCATGCTAAGGGCTGAGAATATAATGTGTTTACTAAAATTTTCCAACTTCCTATTTTTCTTATGCTTCAACATCCCCACAAACGGGCAGTCATCACCTTGTCTAGGTGACCAGTTGCACCAGTGAAATAAAGCTGGTGCTACCCCAAGTTCCCCTTCCCGCCCTTCCCCAGCTGTGAGCTTAGTGACATTCAAACACACCAATGAACTCGCCTCACGTCCTGCGCTCTGTACTCCATCTGAGCCCAATAAAGGCACTCGCCTGGGGGTCCTCTCTCCCCCGAGACCTGGCTGAGTGTGCTCCCTGGAGCTCCTCTCACATAGACCCTGCGCAGCACTCCAGGCCTCCCTCTTCTGGGACCCGTGGGTGTGATGACTCCTTTCACTTCATATGCCTCTCCGGGGGTAACTTCTGTGACCATTTGCCATGATCCTTAATGATCCCAAAAGGAGGCCATACTCCTGCGTTTACAACACAGGGAGCAAAACTGAACAAAGTCCCCATCCTTCTGGAGCTTGGTCTAATGAGAGACAATCAAGCGCCATGAAAATCAACTGTAGAAGTAAGTGCTTCGGAGGAGAGGTGAGCAGGGCTACGAGGGTGTGAAGGGTTGGTTGGTTTGTTTTGGGGGTGGGGGTGGTCAAAGAAGCCTTGCCCTGAGGGCTGAAGGAGGCTAGGCCTTAACTAAGGGAAGAAGGAAGAAAAGAAAGAGGGAACAGCAAGGAAGAATGTTTTGCAGAAATAGCAGTTTTATGCAAAAGTCCCTGGAGGGAGGAAGTGGCCCACAGGAGAGGAAGTGGCCCCCAGCCCGCACTGCTGAGTGACAGGAGGGCAGAGGCCAGACCCGCAGCATCTAGCTAAGGATGTGTCTTTATCGTAACATAAAAAAAGGGGAAAAACAAAAACTCGAGAAGCTTCATGTAGCACAGCAGAAAGTGGACGGGATCCTGAATCAGACAAGAGATCCCCAGGCCCAAGTTGCAGCTCAAAAACAGGTGGGTGCCAACCTCTGCCCCACTCAGTGCGTCAAACGAAGATACAAAGACCCATCGCAGGGCACCTTGTGTCCTGCACTAGGTGAAGGATGTGAAATTGTTCTGCAAAGTGCTTGCCAAATTAACTGCATTATAAGATTATAGATTATTTTTAATTAAATGCTGGAATATAAACCATACCTAAAATTGACTTTCCCCTTTTAAAACCACAAATTAGGAAACAGGCTCAAAGATATCATCATTTTCTTTTTCAGTTCAGAAAAATAATTTTTTTATTAGTTATCTATTTTATACATATTAGTGTATATATGTCAACCCCAATCAAAGGTATAATCATTTTAAGAGTAATACTCTTATACTTACACTGAAGGAAATGATATTTACAAAACTCAAGACCTTATTAAAATTCAGATATTAACCCGCACTATGACCCTTTCTGGATGCATGGCCGGCTGTTCAGATTTTCATATATTTCAATGCACCAGAATCTTATATCTTAAATAATCACCACTGTAAACCTCCTTAGAAAAAATATGCCTGGTATAAATCAGAATTGTATATCATCAATCAATTATCTTATTACACAGAAAGCTTGGAGCCAAACTAGACAGAGAGCTTACCAATCCCTGTGCAATTAAACATAAATAAGTTGAAGTACAAGTGGCTCTCATGGTCTGAAGGCAATATCCTGAAGGAGGGCAATAAAGCATAAAGAAAAGAATACTTTTGTGGTTCTTTACGATGGATAAATGGCTGCATCATCGACTCTGTTATTGGTACGTGCAGTTCTTGCTGCCAAAAAATAGCAAGCAAGAAAAAAAAAAGCAAGGTGCTCTAAAACTGATGCTGGTATATAGTTAGCTTATCTCTATAACTTCCCATTACCCTTATCTCTTCCTAAAAGGAAGATATTAAAGCAATCAAACTTTAGCAAGAGGAATGACTCAGTAGACACACACACACACACACACACACACACACACACACACACACACACGCACTGTTTAGGCTACTTGCATATTAAACAGTGTAACTTCTAGGTCATTTACAGTAACAACTGCTGTAGGTATCTTCAAAAAATTATTTGAAAAAATCAAAATAATAAAACAGTATAAAATTTTATAGAAGTGTATTCTCATACCACCCATGTGTATACTTACAGCTTTGTGATCAGAACTGAATGCCTGTAATGACTATTTTCTGAAATTAATACTCATTTATAGGAGCTGAGTCCATTTAAAAAGTATGCCTCATAAAACACATTTTTTCTCACAAATACTTATCAAATGAAACTCATTTTATGCCTTTTAGTAATGTCTCTCTCAAAGTAAAAGAGCATTTTGTAAAATAAAGGGGTCAGATTTTTTGCATCATTTTTAAAATGTGAAACTTGCACTGCATATTAACTCCAAGCCTAAAACTGCTTTTTTTTTTTTTTTTCATATCTGAATATAAAATAGCTCTTCTGGAATTCCTGAAATACCTACAAGACTTTTTCATTCAATACCAGAAATCTCTTATAAGCTTAATGAATTGGAGAAGCATTACCCCCTAACAAAGGCAAGAAGCTTCAAGACTCCACAGGAATTTCATCACGCAGTCTTCCAACGTGGGATGGGGGAGGGGAGACCACACTCTAGGAAAGGTTAACTAAACACACTGAAGGACTGTAAAGTATCCCTTCTACAGAACAACAGAACCACAAAACAAAATAGAGAGGCTTCAAAGCAGTTTAAAAATACTTTTAATTATATGTTAAAAGTTAGTGACAAAAACCTAAAAACTCCTTTGTCCCTTTTAGCCTTGAAAGCAGAGGGAGACTGCCTATAAGTAGGACTACTGGAAGATTTTATCCTAAGTAAAATTTAGGACTTTACAATGATACTGAATCAGAGTCAACTCTTAGATACAGCAAACACCAAACGCACTCAGTGAATCAATCCATTTTCTAAAAGGCAAAATGAAAAACTGATTTTATGTCAAAAGACCGTGGCTGGATAGGAAGAATTCCTTCCTTTTAGATATTGCATAGAATTCAAACAAACGCATGGTAACAACACAGCACCATTTGCTTCTCTTTCAATTTTGAAACCCACATTTGCCAAGATCAATAACATGGAATATAATTTAAGAACTTTAATATATCAAAACAAAAGAGGGAAAGAAGGTCCTCAGGGCCTCTGGATAGAACAGAGTCCCAAGATGGAACTCAGAGTAAAAACAAGTCAGAGTTTTATATTAGATACTGGAATCTGTGCTTCATTCCTCATCTCACCTGGCGGCTGAGACATCGACTGGAACAAGGTCTGGGTGCAGCAGGGGTTTTGGCCAAGCCTAGCTGGAGAAGAGCACCCTCAAATCAGAGGCAAGCCAGATACACACCAGCTTGTCACAGCTTCTGTGGAAGAATACTGGAGTCTGTTACTTTCCCCAAATCAGGACACACCAAGCCCTCCAAGGAGGCAGCAGGAATTGGCCCCTTGTGCTGCCAATCAAGTGCCTGACTCATGGTGCATACACCCTGCCCCTCAGGAGAGAACACAGGCTGATCTTGTTCAAGAAAAAGGAAGGAGGAAGAGAAGATCTGAAGGAAATGGAGATATCTGAGAAAACCTATTCCAAGAAAAAGGAAATGGGCGCAGGAGGAATTGGCACACGAGTTCACGGGGCGGGAATCAGAGCAGGAGAGAAGTCCCAGAGCACCGGGCCTGCCACACTTGCTGAGCTAGTCAGGTACTCTTTCTGTTACTGGTTTCTTCCTTGGTCTCTCTCCTCTGCAGATCCTCAAAATGACCTGCCTGCTCTCATAAATAATCAAACTCAATCACCTGAAAAGTCCATCAGGATCCAAAATTAACCACCCTGAAACTATAATAGCTTGCACCCATGATGAGCAGGACAAGTGCTTAAGGACAGAGCCTTGGAGCTCAATAGGCTGGGTTAATTCCTGATTCCACCAACCCACTGACTCTGGGCAAGGGACTTACTTACTGGCCCCGGGTCTTTCTGGTTAACTCACCTGTAACCTGGGGCAGATAACAGTATACCTGCCTCACACAATGGCAGTGAGGATTCCAGGCACAGACTGCTTAGCATAGCTGCTTGGCACGTGTAAGTAAGCAATGCATAGCATTAGTTACTAGTAATTATTTTACTGATGAAGTGGTCAGTTTTCTACTGTCCTATGAAAAAGAGATGGGTTTGATAAAGAAACTTATAACCACAGGCAGGTTTTCTCTCTTAATCCCATTTAGGGGATGAGAGGTGAATTTCTTGGGGCTTGTAGGAGGAATGTGATGTAACCCACAGCAAGCACATGACAGGCGTCTTCTCTGCACCTACACCACCTGCTTGGGCTAGAGGCGGGCCAAAGCAACCCTCCACGGGAAACCGGCTAACAGGTTAGAACCAAGGGGCGCTCCCCAGGGGCAGTCACTTACTATTCCAGCAGCCCTGCTCACAGGCAGGACTTGGGCGAGGGCGCTGATCACTGGCTGGGCCGGAGGCAAGTTCCGAGTCCTCCTCAACAGTAACCTGCGAGCTGTGTGCAACCCAGGGACCTCGCCAGACTGATGAGCACGGATACCATGGGTAGGAACCAAGAGCTGATGATATTAGGACTAGAAAAATGATCAGGGCACCCATCAACAGAAAGCAGTTTGACTCTTGTAACTCCAGAAATGAGACCCACACAGGAGGTTCCAGATGCCGATGAGGAATAAAGACAGAGGGGGGCAATGGACTGTTATGATTGGCCAGTTTAAATAAGAATCACTGCAATATACCTCATTGGAACATTTTATCTTTCAGTAAAACATGCCTAGAGAAGGGAGGTCAGGGGACTTGATCTGAGCTGTCGAAGTTATTTTGCCAGGGTTCTGGGGGTCTGTGTGTTGGGTGGGAATCAGCCCAAGACAATGGAGGTGTTATACATGCACAGTGGGGAGTATCAAAACTCCTTCCTCACCAGCACCGCTGACACAAGTGTTGTGCCAATAATGATAGTATTATCGGCCTTGAAGCTTTCTTTTTCAGTAGAATCTGTCTACTGGGAAAAGACTGTTAGCATTCTCCATCAACTGCTTGAATTACCACTAGACTCTATAAAAATCCTACAGTGACACTGGGGCAACCATCCTGTCTCCTGTTTTGATTTTAATTTTTACATTTTATATTATACACACTTGTAAATATGAGATCGTTGACAAGCTTTTGGGGTTCCAATGTTCACGTTAGCCGAGGGGTCCCAGCCTATCTAAGCTGCCCACATTGGAGGGAACATAAACTACTAGGGAAACCCCCAAAGCCCAGGTATAAAATTTCAAACCAAAAAGAGAGAGAGCAGTCTCAAAGTGAGCTGGACTTCAAAACTGATGAATCAGAAAAGTTCTTCTAACTCTATTCTTTTCGCTAAAGGACTAATAATCTCTACAACAGTTTCTAGGCTCTGGTTCAACCTAAGGAAATAGGTCTTGTTTTAAACAATGCTCATTAAGTTTTAAAAAATCAAATTCAGTAATATTTGAGGAATTATTTGAGTAATATTCAGTATTTCTTGAGTCCCTATACAGAGACATATGCAAACATATGGGAGTTATTACTATAGTCCTCAGAAAAGAAACTGATATGAGAGCTTTTAAAACCATACTGTCCCTGATGGGAGGCACCAAGATAACAGCCTGATGAAGATACTCCAAACAAGGAGAAACAAAGGGCCAATTGATCAACATTCCCCAAATTACTGGCTCCAATGGGCCTCCTGTGAAGGACAACTGGTTCTATCCTATCTACCAGCTGTATTAATGCTTCCTAGTGTTACGGTCATTAGGATTGAACCTCCCTTTTCCCAACTACTCATAAGCCACTCACTTCTAAAAAGCTGCTCAGTTCACAGCAGTTGCTGGACAGCTCTCAGAGACAAAGACTTCAGTCCCATTTTCAGGGTTACCTACAGAAAAAACTTCTGTTGTCCACTTATTCCACACCCTGCAGCAGAGCCTCAAGCCACCCAGCTGTTCAGCGGACTGTGATTCAAGAGCAGGAAACAAATGCAAACACTGGAGAAAATTTTGTTTGTTTGTTTTTTCCCCATGTCAAGGCCTCTGCTTGGGAGGAAAAAGAATGCAAAGGAAGAAAATAGGGGGAAAGTTTAGAAACGTACCAAATTGTTTTCAAATAACACTCTTTCCTAAGTTTTCCTGAAGAACTGAGGAGGATCTCAATTTCAGTGTAAGAGTGTTCTGTTAAATGCTCCATTTTTAGATTCCTATACTCAGCCTACCCAAGAAATGTTTCTGACAGAGTTTGAGATCCAAGAGATAAAAGGTACACAGGCACACTTCCATTCAATTTGCTAGAGCAGCGAAAAGAAGGAATTTTACGCAACACATAATATGCTGCAAAAGCCCATTAAATGACATCTACTCCACGTGCACACTGTTGTCTAGGAGCATTTTGGTTGCCATGGTCCTACTTACCACCAAAATCGACACCAAGACTGTGAAGTGCCTGCCCTCAAAGCTACAAATACCCTGTTTCGTGTTCATTGCAAAGCAGATTCTCACCATTAAAACTGGCAGTTTAAACAGAAGGCTCAGACCAGGACTTTCATTGGTCCGTTTCTGGTCATAGCTACTTTCAGTAGCACCTCACCTTTCAGGAATAGTCCTGTCACTTCAAGAAGAAAAAAAAGGAAGCACTGAAATGATGGGGTAAAACATAGGTTAAAAAACAGTGAAAGCATGGCAGCTTGCCCCTGCAGGGAAGACTGCCTGAAGGCGAGAAGAATCCCTCTACCAAGATGGATCACATTGCACGTCTGTCTGTCTGTCTGTCTGTCTGTCTGCAGCAAAAAGCACCTGTGAGCCTTGGAACGTTCTTCCTCCTCGACCTTTCAGGTTTGGGAAAGACAAATAGTGGATATCTCAACCACCTTTATTATTGGTGCTGTTGCTGTTGTTAGTAATAAACATCTACGAAAGCTGCATAAAATGGCTGCATAAAAAGTCAAACCAGGACCCACCCCAGTCAAGCCAGATATCAAGACAAACAAAGCATCCTTTAAATTCAGACTCCACAGTTTTGCATAAGAGCCACTTTGATATCCTACATCAGCAGGCAAAGAGAAAAAAAAAAGTTCTACCCAGGTACAGCCTGACACCATTTATTACCATGTGCCAATCTTACAAAGAGCCCAGATTAGCCTCAAGATTGAATACTGGGATGCGGCGAATGCATACAGACCTAACAACTGCCGGTGGCTTCTTCTAAAAATAGGAGGTGGAGAGCGTTGGTGGGAAGGTGGTCCCCAAGTTCATGGGTGAGCTTGAGTCATAATTAGGCCTGCTAGATCCATATTTACCGACTGTGACTCACACAGTACGTGGAGCTGTAGGAGTCTTTTATAGTGTAAGCTTCTGAACCAGTTTTTTACGTGTACATCCAAGGCATCTGATATGAGTAGCTCTTTCAACAGGAGGGGAAAACATCACTGCCTAAATGTCGTCAACTCAAATCTTTGAGACACAAATAAATTGAAACTAGTCTGCATTTCCCCCCTCAACTCAGATATGAGACCATTCAACGTGACACAAAAAGGTTATGCAAATCAATAGGCCATTTAGCAATGGCCCGTTTTTTTTATTCCAGCACGGTGGCTTTTTAAACACGGTCACACCCTATATAGCAGCCTACAGGCTGCGTGGAAAGTGCCAGTGCAGAAAAGCTTTGCTCGTTGTGAAGGTTCCCATCAGCAGAGGGGCTTCACAGCAGGATGCTCTGCTGGACCCATTAGTCAATATATGGAAACTCAAACAAAAGGCTTGTGACAGCCTCGTCCCCAAAGCATTTTTTAATTCCACAAAGGAATCAGAGGCGAGAGACTCTTGATGGTTAGAGGGCTAACCGTGCTGACGCATCTTTAATGAAACACTTGAGAAATCCATTCACACGTAGTCCTGTTTCACACACCAGCTTTTTTCCTCCACTCCAAACTGGATAGCAATAACTAGTCATTCACCTCCCTGTCGTTAAAATAGCCTTTTCTTTGTACTTCAGCTGAGACCACTGAAATTGCTCCATGAGGAACAGAAAAATTCATCACATGCTCTACAAAAAGCTCCCCATTCCCCCTTTTCCTCCAATTTACTATGATGCCGGCATTCCCACCACACAAACGCAAAGGAAGGGTCTTCTGTAGGGAAGTCCACAGCTCCTCCCTCACTCCATCCTATGGACTGGAGCCTTCTGTGTTCTTTTGGCTAATTTTTCCACTAACAGGAATTTGTTTCAGATTTTAAAAGAGAGAAGAGAGAGAAAACAAGCCAGCCAATCAGTCAAGTCCTAAATTATCTTACCCCAAATCCTCGTTAAGGGCTCCTCTTGATACCGAGCAGGGCTCTGTGGGGCTCCTGGGCACAGAGCCTTTCTGTGCCCCCCATTTCTGTGAGTATAGGAAACAGCCTTCATTCAGCCTCCAGGACCTTCCCTGAGTTCCAGTGGGCAGATTCAAGCCGTTGTTAATTCGTGAAGGGAGGGGATGCACGAGACCTGGGAGAAAGAGTCAAGAGCAGCCTTGGGGCAGGGTCTGTTTCCCCACCCACAATGCACACAACAATATCTTTGAGCTATTCTGCAGATGTTGAAACCCCCTCCAGGTGGGAGAAGTTAATGATTAACGAGGGTGTGCTGCCCACAAGCATGCAGACCCCAGACCAGCTGGACCTGAAGGTTGAGGATGCCGACTCCTTCTCACCTCACCACCAGCCCATCAGAAGAATGCAAGACAGTTACTGCCTTGATCCTTATTGTCAACCCCTGACCACGAGCCCCGACTGTAAGACCTCTCCCTGTTCCCCAGGGAGGGGGGCACAGTCTTGCGGTGCTAGCCTACTGTGTTCTCCCTTTGCCTGGCAACATAATAAAGCTGTTCCTTTCTACTCCTCCAAAGCTCTGTCTCCGTATTTCTGTTTGGCAGGTGAATAGAGGCCCGGTTTTTCTCGGCAGCACAGGGACTACATTTTGGCAGGCCTTCCATTTTTGGATGAAGTTTTGGGGTTTAAGGTGGGGAGACCTAGATCTCTGCTGGGGGATCGGTTCGAGGGCTGCTGAGTAATCCTGCTGAAGGGGTACAAGCAGGGAGGGGACAGGGAGAGAGGAGGGTCAGGAATGAAAGGGCAGGACTTTTCCTTGGAAGAAGGTATTAGCTGAAAAAGGAGTTTACTCGCTGTAGACTGCTCAGAAATTGCAGAGAAATTTTCCGTTTACATAATCTCTTGCAATTTTTTAGAAAGGTAACCCTCTTCATCCATCCCTCAATCGGCCTGACAATAGTCCCTCACAGACATCTAAAATAGCCGAAGATCAGAGAGTGGTCCAGTCTTGGGGTTTGACTAGGAATCCATGAATCCTGGATGGACCTAAGGATTTCATGAATCAACTGCCGGAAACTGTAGAATTTTGTGTGGACCCACAATTTCGGGGCGGGGGGGGGGGAAGGTCCGTGGTCTCTCTCACGTTCTCAGAGGGATACCAAAAGCTCAGCTTCTCTGTGCACCGGTGCTGAATCAAATCTCAGAGACAGAGTTTTGGGTGAAGTAGAGAAGGACAGCTTAATTACGTTGCCAGGCAAAGGGAGAACACAGTAAACTAGCACCGCAAGACTGTGCCTCCCTCCCTGGGGAACAGGAAGAGGTCTTACAGTCGGGGCTTGTGATCAGGGGTTGACAATAAGGATCAAGGCAGTAACTGTCTTGCATTCTTCTGCTGGGTCGGTGGTGAGGTGAGAAGGAGTCGGCATCCTCAACCTTCAGGTCCAGCTGGTCTGGGGTCTGCATGCTTGTGGGCAGCACACCCTCGTTAATCATTAACTTCTCCCACCTGGAGGGGGTTTCAACATCTGCAGAATAGCTCAAAGATATTGTTGTGTGCATTGTAGGTGGGGAAACAGACCCTGCCCCAAGGCTGCTCTTGACTCTTTCTCCCAGGTCTCGTGCATCCCCTCCCTTCACGAATTAACAACGGCTTGAATCTGCCCACTGGAACTCAGGGAAGGTCCTGGAGGCTGAATGAAGGCTGTTTCCTATACTCACAGAAATGGGGGGCACAGAAAGGCTCTGTGTCCAGGAGCCCCACAGGGTCCTGCTCGGTATCACCTATCACCCTGTCAGCTTATCCTCTTTACTCCTTAAAGCAGAGGTTCCATCCCTCCAGGGAGCTCGAGGTCAGTCAGATGTTTGCCAGAAATGCAAATGCCCAGGGCACACCCTAAACCTCAGAACACCCCACAATGACAGAATTCCAGAGTGGGGTGCAGGAACATGCATGTTTACAGAGCTCGTGGACATTTCTCATGCACCCACGCTTTGTGAACTTACTCAGCAGTTATCCTCCACTGAAGCCTGGGTAAGGTCCTCCTTGCCTGCCTCTCTCCTAATCTTATGTGCTCTTTCTCACCTTAGAATCTATTCTATTTCTTACCTCTGCAGGGAAATATCCTCCACCTACCTAAATCTCACCCATTTTAAAAGGCCGATCTCAAAGCTACTTCCTTTCCCAATACTGATCTATTCTGACCTCTCTCAAGGTGAATTTTTCTCGGACTTCAAGTATCAGACTTGCCTAATCCCTCAAATACTAGCTATCAGCCCTGTCCCAGTGCGGCAGAACTGGCAGAACATGAAGTGAAATGTAAATATATGAACGTTAAAACATAAAATAGACGAAAAACAGACAGAACTCTCAAAACCACCAAAATCTTGTCTGTTCAATTTCTACTTTCCAAAAGGCCCCTAAAATACTTCTGAAACTGAGGCCAGGCAGAGAAGAGTTAAAGTCTTTAAATCTGCTCTCTCAGCTAACGCAATGGACGCCAGCTACCAGAGAAAAGCTAGTCAGGTGGGGACAGCTGTGCTAGGGCTTAGCCTAACAGGATATACCAACAGCACGAAGGGCCAGCTCACTGAGCTTCTGCAAAAGACCTCAACTATGCCCCTCCCCCTCCTCACAGCAGTGTCTCCCAAACCCCTGTGCCGCTTAATTCAACGACAGGCCCCGAAAGCAGCGCGGACTTAAAACTGCACACGATAACCTTCTGCACAAAAATATACAATTACTCTTTAAAATCATGCACAAACCAGGTGATAATTATACTGACAGTAAGGTCCCTAGAATATGCCTGTGTTTCAGAAAGCTTCAATCCTCACCACTTATGAGTGGGCGTAACCATCGCTAAACCCATTCACTTATTCAAAAGCATTCACTGCAAAGCCTCCTAGGGATGTGGCACTGTGCTAAGTGCAGTGGGGACACCAGGATGAATGAGAAATGGTTATTGCCCCTGAGGAGCTCAGCACAATCTTGTAGGAAGGAATATAATAAAGACAAATAGCCAGAGTGCAAAGCGGTGTGTGATACGCGCCATGAGAGAAAGTCAAGGTCCTAGAGGAGTTCAGGAGAGAAGGAGTGATCACTAGAATAAACAGAGAAAACAGCATCGTGGCAACAGCAGTTCACCTGGTTCTTGAGGACAGAATCGAGAGGACAGTCAGCAGGCAGGAAGGGCAAGAGCTTAAGAACACAGATGGCAAAGTCCTTCTGCTCGGAATGGAATGGGATGTTAACTGAGGCAGAGTTGTCAAGAGGATAATTGCATAGATGCTCCCTGGCCTCTCTTGGGCACACCCGTAGGATGGGGATGATTTTACATCCGTCAAGTCACTTTGCTGATGCGTAAACCATGTCCAATTGGCCCAAAGGCAGCCAGGTTATTTCTTTCCTCACACTCTTGTGGCCCAACCTCAAATTAAGCCTCCATGGAAAGGAAATTGGGGAAAAAAACTATGTTCTGCTATAACCTAGGCACGAAAAAGTAACAGGGAGCATCATGGCTAGAGCAATGGACGTAAAATCAGAAGACTTGGGTTTGAGTTCAAGTTCGTTCTGTCAGCTGTAACACCTTGAGTGAGTCACTAACACTGTTTCTTCACATGCAAAATACAAATGTTAATTTCTCCACCCAGTAAGAGTGTTGTTCCAATGACATGGATGCGAAGGTCCTTTGTAAAACTATAAAGCTCTTTCAAAACGTAAGGCAACATTACTGGATAAGTTTTGAAGAGCTTTAAATTTTATTTTTAAATACATATGGTCGTGATGAAACAAAAAACAAAACACAAACAAAAAAACCTCAAATAATATGATGACTGTCCATGGCAAGGGGAGTGCCAGGCTCAGGCAGAAGCAAATGCCAGAGATGCCAGAGCAGAAAAGTGGGAATGAACAGGATGTTGTTGAAATTGTTGGGCTGCTGGAAAACCAACCCCGAAAACACCCTGCAGCCAGCCTTTCCATTCACTTAAAACAGAGATACCTCCTTAACAGAAAATCAGCTCAAACTTGTTTAAATTGAAACATGCGACATAAAAAATTCCTAAGCCATACTTGATTTAAAAAAAAAGAAAAACCACTTATTTGGTTCAGGTTACATGATGCTCCCTCAGTAACTATGAAGACATTACTGTGGCCCTACCTAATTTCCTTTGTTATCATCTTGGCTTTTTTTAATAGCTAGGGTCAACCAATAATGAATATCCACTACACAATCACCTAAGCTAAATACATACACATATGAAACAGAATTTTAAAAGGCTGAAATTCATTTTCACAGTTAAAGAAACAAATGCAAGATATATACACACATTTGCACATTACAGTGAACTCCTTTGCCATGAGCCATAAAAATTTTTGAAGCTCTAAGTAAACATATTAACCTGTTAACCTGCACTAAAGAGTTCTACAGTGTGACTAATTAAAATAAATCTTCCTTTGATCCCATGCAGCCCTCAAGACTTTCAAATTCTAACATATTAGACTAGCATGCTTATAATTTAACTAGCATGCTTATAATTTAAGAGCCAAATAATTTTTTCCATCCAAAGAATATCTAACGCGCCAGACTACACAGCTATTTCTCAAATTCCTTACCTCCTGAATCTCTAGCAGTTTAAATTCCCCTTTCTCTTTCTCCCTGTGTTCCCTCCATAACTGATTTTCTCTACATGTTCCTCCTTTTAACCACAGTAGCAATAAAATTTATCATCCAACCCGGGCACTTTTGAGAGTGAAAGAGGGGAGCTGTTAATATTTAAGCCAGAAAAACAGGTATAAAAAACTGGGACAGGGACTTCCCTGGTGGTCCAGTGGTAAAGAATCCACCTTCCCAGGCAGGGACTCGGGTTTGATCGCTAGTCAGGGACCTAAGATCCCACATGCCATGGAGCAACTAAGCCCACATGCTGCAAAGTACAGAGTCCATGTGCTGTTGAGCCCATGCGCCACAACTAGAGAGAAAACCTGCATGCCACAACTAGAGAAGGCTGTGCACCTCAAAGAAGAGCCCACCCGCTGCAATGAAAGATCCCATGTGTTACAACTAAGATCTAACACAGACAAAAATAAAATAAATAAATAAATAAATAAAATATTTTTTAAAAGAAAATGGGCAAAGGACCCGAATACACATTTTAAAAACAAACAAACAAACAAACAAAACTGGGACATATGGTAACCCTACCTACAGCTATTATTCTAGGTAGAAGGAAAACTCTACTCAAGAAAAGGGAGAGAAGGAAATCTCCTATTTAATAGGCTGAATTAGTATGTAAATATTCAGACCCATCCCAGCCCTGAATTCCATCTATGAACCATGCACAAGACAGAAAATTGCCCGGCTGCCCCATCTCTCCTCCTCTCTGGAATGCAAAGTCCAAGTTATAATGTACCTGACAGCAAATTCTTTGGGACCACTGGAAAAAGCTTGAGGGCTTGTTTGTTCTCTGGTATAAACAGAAGACTATCCTTCACTGTTAAAGAGGCATTAATAACCTTCAATTAAATAGGCATCAGCAATATCAGCTTCCAACTTCAGAGGCTCATCCTCATCCAAAACATTCATTAAGTGTAGTTTACTGTGCTGGGTGCTGCAAAGGTCAAAGGGCATAGCCCATATCCTCCCTGAATTTACAGTCCAAGAAGGAAAATGACATGGGCTGTAAATAGGAGATACTCACACATCAAATAGGGAAGGCCAAGGAGGAAGAGCAGAGCTGGATTTGGGAATGGAGCAGAGAGCAAGCCAGTTAAAGGAGAAACGGGTTCAAATGATCCCCACGGCACTGGCTTTGGGAACGCAGCAACAAGGCGGTACTACGTGTTGTGAGGAGAAGCCGGGAGGAAGTGGGAATCACAGAGAACCAGGTCTGGTCCTTTTTCATGGCTCAGTTCAGGTTCACCTGCGTTTAGGACCAAAGCATCCTTAACCATGATGTGACTGCGGTCCCCATCCCAGCAGCATCACACCCTCACCTCTCCCATGAATGCCCTCAAACCTGGGGGCTTTTATGTCAGTCACTGGAGTATAATTGGTACCCCAAACAGATGTTCAATAAATACTTTTTAAAAAACCATAGTAAAATATGCAGAACATAAAATGTATCATTTTAGCCACTTTCAAGTGTATAGTCCAGTAGTGTTAACATTCAATATGCTCTACAACCGTCACCACCATCCACCTCCACCATTCTCTGCATCTGGCAAAACCGAAACTCTGTACCCATTAAACAGCTCCCCATGCCTCCTTCCCTCAGTCCCTGGCAAACACCCTTCTACCTTCTTTCTGCCTCTATAAATTTGATTGCTCTAGGTGCCTCACATAAAAGTGGAATCATACAATACTTACACCAGGCTTTTGTAACTGGCTTATTTCACGTAGCAAAATCTCCTCAGGGTTCATCCATGTAGCGTGTGTCAGAATTTCCTCCTTTTTTAAGGCTGAATAATAACCAATTGCATGTATATACCACGGACTGTTTTTCTATAGTAAATACCTTTGGAATCAAAGTAGCTGTACCCCAGAGAGTAGAACATAGTCTTCTCACACGTGACAGAGTTTTAAGTCTCTTTCTTAGACTGGACTATCTGAAATTTCTTAGAGCAACAGAGATGAACTGGCAATTAAAGAAAAAAAATCAGGCAAGAAAATGCTTCCCAAGGCTCTCTGCGATTCCCTACCACTCAAGGAGAATGCGGGACTTAATAACTCACTTGGCCTGGGTGAACTGAGATTTTTCTGGTAAACTGCCTTGCTTTTATCAGCTTATATTTGAATGCTTCTATTTCAAGGCAGGAGTAAAACCCACTTTCACGAAGGCCAAGAGGGTAGCCTCTTCATCTGGAAAGAGAAAGCCACTACAGAATGAATAAACAACTGCTAAATCTTTTCAAATCCTGACTTCCACAAACCACAGAAGTTGTAAAGAAAAGCTGTGTGGGGGGAGAGGCCCCTGGAGAGACACCGCCTCCACAAGGGTGACCTCCCAAGGCAGGCCGGTGAGCACAGGGGGGCCTGCTGAAAGCTACTGTGTACGATTCTGAGTCTTCGAGGCATTTACGGCTGCATCTGTAGGGGCTTCCCTTTCCCTTCCTCCCTCCATCTTGAGACTCTAAACAGACATCAGAACTGCATAATCACACATGTGGCTCATAATGAACATGACGCTTCTTCTTCCTACTGCTTGGAACTTCTTGGAAGCTTGATCTAATTATCTCAATGGAGCTAAATATAATGACTTGTTTTAGAAGCGTTTCTTCTGTCAACTCTTCCTGTCACTATGGCCCCATTTTCCCAACCCCATTAACTGGTCAGAACTGCTTCTGTTCATTCGTCTCATATGATGTCCCAAAGGGTAGGAAAGGGTTGAATTATACCCTGATCCAGAAAGGACACCTTAGAAAACTGGAAAACCTGAGCAGGGGAGTGACCCATAAGACAAAGAAAACCAGACACGTTATCGAACACAAGCAAACTGGATGAATGAAAAAATGGAAGTCGAATACCGTGTTCCTGGGTTGGAAGAATCAACATCATGAAAATGACTGTACTACCCAAAGCAATTTACAGATTCAGTGCAATCCCGATCAAATTACCCATGGCATTTTTCACAGAACTAGAGCAAGAAATCTTACGATTTGTATGGAAATGCAAAAGACCCCGAATAGCCAAAGCAATCTTGAGAAGGAAAAATGGAGTTGGTGGAATCAGCCTTCCTGACTTCAAACTATACTACAAGGCCATAGTGATCAAGACAGTATGGTACTGGCACAAAAACAGAAAGGAAGATCAATGGAATAGAATAGAGAACTCAGAAGTAAGCCCAAACACATATGGGCACCTTATCTTTGACAAAGGAGGCAAGAATATACAAAGGAAAAAAGACAGCCTCTTCAATAAGTGGTGCTGGGAAAATTGGACAGCAACATGTAAAAGAATGAAATTAGAACACTTCCTAACACCATACACAAAAATAAACTCCAAATGGACTGAAGACTTCAATGTAAGGCCGGACACTATAAAACTCCTAGAGGAAAACATAGGAAGAACACTCTATGACATCCATCAAAGCAAGATCCTTTTGGACCCACCTCCTAGAATCATGGACATAAAATCAAGAATAAACAAATGGGACCTAATGAAACTTAAAAGCTTTTGCACAGCAAAAGAAAGCATAAACAAGACTAAAAGGCAACCCTCAGAATGGGAAAAAATAATTGCCTATGGAACAACAGACAAAGGATTAACCTCCAAAATATACAAGCAGCTCATGCAGCTTAATACCAAAAAAGCAAATAACCCAATCCACAAATGGGTGGAAGACCTAAATAGACATTTCTCCAAAGAAGACATACAGATGGCCAACAAACACATGAAAAGATGCTCAACATCACTCATCATCAGAGAAATGCAAGTCAAAGCCACAATGAGGTATCACCTCACACCAATCAGAATGGCCATCATCATAAAATCTGGGAACCACAAATGTTGGAGAGGGTGTGGAGAAAAGGGAACTCTCCTGCACTGTTGGTGGGAATGTAAGTTGGTACAGCCACTATGGAAAACAATTTGGAGGTTCCTTAAAAAACTACAAATAGAACTACCATATGATCCAGTCATCCCACTACTGGGCATATACCCAAAGAAAACCATAATCCCAAAAGAAACTTGTACCATAATGTTTATTGCAGCACTATTTACAATAGCCAGGACATAGAAGCAACCGAAATGCCCATCAACAAATGAATGGATACAGAAGACGTGGCATATATATACAGTGGAATATTACTCAGCTATAAAAAGGGATGCGATGGAGCTATATGTCATGAGGTGGATAGAACTACAGTCTGTTATACAGAGTGAAGTAAGTCAGAAAGAGAAAGACAAATATTGTATGCTAACTCACATATACGGAATCTAAAAATGGTACTGATGAACTCAGTGACAAGAACAAGGACGCAAATACAGAGAATGGACTGGAGAACTCGAGGTTTGGGAGGGGGCGGGGGGTGAAGGGGAAGCTGAGATGAAGCGAGAGAGTAGCACAGACATATATATACTACCAACTATAAAATAGATAGTGGGAAGTTGTTGTATAACAAAGGGAGTCCAACTCAAGGATGGAAGATGCCTTAGAGGACTGGGGCGGGGAGGGTGGGGGGAGTCAAGGAAGGGAGGGAATACGGGGATATGTGTATAAAAACAGATGATTGAACTTGGTGTACCCCTCAAAAAATAATAAATAAATTAAAATTAAAAAAAAAATGGAAGTCGAATGCATTGGTAGTGAAACCCATGTCATATTGCTTTTTAATCACTAATAAATGGTCAGGCGACTTGAAGGGAGGAGAGTTTATTTTTCATGCCTCCTTGGATCCCTGTGGTATAGTGCTAGGCAAATAACTACTACACTTAACACATGTTGATTGATAGACTGATGTTTACTTGACTGTGAGCAATAATGCAAGATTATTGGTTCTCTTCCTTTCTTAACATAATTCAGTAATTTTTTCAAAATAAAAATTCTACCAGAAAGTGAGAGTCAACATATCCATAAATTCTGAAGTAATTTACCATGTATGTAACCCTACAAAGCACAAAATCTAGATGAGATGATGAGTGAGAAAAAATAAGAACCCCAAGATGTTTGCAGAAAATACTTTTATATCATCTCATTCACACTTAGATGTGTTTCATCTTTGACAACACAGGAGATAAAAGATCTTCCTTTAATGTCATTTCTGCAGGAACTCCAACATGAAATTCTATGGTCAGTGCTGGTTATTACAAGTAATGCCAGGCCCTGCTTTGTTTTCTTATTTAAAAGGAAAACCAACCAATGATTACAGCATAAATTTGTTCTCTTAGCCAAAAATGTATCTTTTGCTGACTTTCTTGAGACACACGCAGACATAGATTAAAGGAGAACATCCTAATGATGTTTGGGCAGCAAACCCCAAAGACAGCTCAACTTGCAACTGCCTCTCCCCGCCTAAGATCCTGATGGGGATAACAAACATTGATGGCAATCAGACCCATGAAAGTCAATGCCTTCGTCAGCGAACTGGCCTGGCTGACGCAGCTGGGGACAGCACACATCCAGCTAGCTATCTGCTCTAACTGTACTTAGGGCGAATGACTTTCTTTAGCAATGGCTCATTCTGAAGACTTGAATGAATTCTTAATATTTCATTCACAGCTCAGCAAAGAAAGTCCTTCTGAAATATCAGAGCATGGGTGGCTGCAGAAGTTGCCATGGCAACTGCCCCTCCCTCAACTTTCAGCAATTAAGAAACTTAGTGGCATTTCTAACAATTTTCACGGCAATAGAACCTGAGACAGACAACCCTATTACATAATACAACTTTAAGGTCCTCGAAGTAATGGAAAAAATACCTATATTTGCTTACGGGAAATTCAACTAATAAGCTTCAGTCAATCCAACCTCAGCAGAAAAATTCCCCAAAAGTAACATTTATTTACAGCAAAGCCTTTTTTTTTTTTTTTACTACCTTCAGTATCTTTCATTTAGAATATTTAATAAATATTAGTTTTTTAAAAAGTGCATTTGTATTTTTGATGTATTTTCACATCCCTTTTATTATTTTTAATATTATAAAACAGACTTCCAGGAATGGAAGCTCAATACATCACATAAGCTTTACATCTAACACAGCCTAGAGGAAATAAGAGTTTGTGTTACGGCCATGCCTCAAGACTAGACGTTCGGGAACCGATTAGGCCTGAAGTTAGAGGTCACTGTAAATAAAAAGATTTTAAAGACAAAGCTGACAGATATTTTTACTTAAAAATTGGTATTAGCCCTTAAGGACTAAGGGAATGAACTTCGTCCCCCTAAATTATCTTTAAAATTCATGGCTAGGTTATAGGCCCACTAGGCTCATTAAAATAGCATTTGAAATACCAGCACAAAATAAACAAAATATCCCAAAGCAAAAATCTTTCAGAAGAAAAGTCATTAGTTTCCTTTTACTTCCCTGAATACCTAAAACCACTGATTTCTATGCGGTCTTTTTAACGTGCTCACTCACCACTGCCTGATTTGCTATCTCCCCCCACAGAGCATCTTGCTAGCCCTAAAGAATACTCCACTGCGTGCCTTTATTCCGTAAGTATATTGTTTTCAGAATTTTTGGAGAACTCTGTGACAGCTCTGAGATACCTGGACACTGTGAGTTCCTGTAAACTTCAGGCTGGGGATCTCAAGCAGCCCAAGAAGCTTCTAGAATACAGGCAAGAATCCAAACTCCAGCAGGTTTAAAATGAGGCTTATTTTTCTCTCTTATCTTAAAAAAAAACCTAGAACTTCCAGAACCACGAGCCTTCTCTCTTACTCTGTACCATTTATAAATTCTCCTGCTAAGGAAGAAAAACCTGTCACAGCACAATCTTTTTAGCCCCCTCAAATTTATCAAGCTGTCATTAGAATTAATCAAGTTCCACCATTTTTTCATAACAGTAGACCCCTACAAAAGTACTGCTAATGCACCAATATCAGGAGGCATGCTGGCATGAGATGGAGGATTCCTTCATTATTTTATGAAGATAGATTGATTGGCTGGGTGACTAGCTATTTACAGCCTGCCACTGTCAGCTTGGACTGGCTAGTGAAGCTTCTGGTATAAAATTTCTCAATGAGGGACCTTAGGTTTGATGAGTTTTCCAAACAACAATGCACAAACAGGTTTCCAGTGCTCTGGCCAACAGCACGTTCTTTCTCTAATTGAAGAGAGGGAAAGCACGTAGGAACCAATCCTAATTAGGCTCCTGGAGGCCAGGATTTCCTCCCAACCTGGTACATCTGTACTTCTCAAAGCACCCACATCAATTGAGCACAAGCTCCATGAAGCTGGGACTGTGTCCATGTCACTCGCTGCTACAACCCCAGCACCTACAGCCCTGCCAGGCACACGCAGGGCACTCAATAAATATGATGAACACCCGCATCCAACAGGTACTCAAGAAATATCATGGAGCCATCAGTGCAACCCATACCTGGGAGCATTCAGGACACAACCAACCTTCACACGATGATTCCTACCCATAGCTGTGGCAGCTCTAGTTCTGTCTCTTGGGAGGGAAGTAAAAGGAAGAAACAAAAAAAAAGAAAAAGAAGTTGGCATAAGCCATTCTGTTTTCAAATTTCTCACCCATAAATTAGATTCCTTGCAGGGCAAGTCCATGTCATCTGATTACTTCGGTACTCCCTATGGACATTTCCATAAATGTTCATAGCTGACAAACACAAATCATTCTTGTTTGGGTTTTCCCCTTCAACGTCAGGCCTTTGAGCTGCATGAAAAAGCCATTTCTGTTTCATAAAAACTGCCCAATGTAACATTTAACTGCTGAATTGACCATTTTTTAAATCGTGTCAGTCTCCCAAACCAAAGTAGGTATGTATCTCCGGCCCTGACATCACAGAGTTCACTACCAACTGTCAGACTCTCCTATTAACCTGAGGGCATTTTCTTTTCAAGGCAGTCAAAACAAGGCCTCAGGAGGTACCTGGGAAGCCTCTCTTATTCCTGTCGGCATTCTTAAGGCCCAAATATGCCACTGTAGGAGTAAGTTACAACCGCGTACCTGGTACAGATATTTATAGGGTAGTAAGACTTTAAAAATATGGGATGCTCAGTTAAATGTGAATTTCAAATAATGAATACTTTTTAGTATAAGTATGTCCCACATAGTGCATGGGACGTACATATGCTAAAAAAAAATTTGGTGTTTATCCGAAATTACATTTTAACTGAATGTCCTGTATTTTATCTGGCAATCCTACAGGTGAAGGGGTAGGATGGTGAGACAGCAAGAAGCACAGTGAGGCTAGAGACTCTGATGAGGGGACTGAGAACTTGGGTGACAAAACTAAAGGGGCCGAAGAACTTAGAATGATGCTCAAAAAGTTCGTGGGGAAAGAGGGCAGAGGACGAGGAGCTTGAGAACCACTCATTGAAAGTCACCATGAAAAGGCCACTAGCATGAAACAGCTCCCATGGGTCACCACATAAGACTACCCAAAGATGCAGTTAAAAAAAATCACAGTTTGGCAATGATGAACTCAGAAAAGAGAAGTCACATTCATGGCAAACAATCTACGTTCCAGGCACCTCGCTAGTCTCTTACACCATGTCCCCAGTGGCTCACGACACCTACAGCAGGTGGCTCGCAACTGGAGGACTGTCAGAGAAAGTAGAGGCACAGCCCAGGATGTACTCAGTCATATGTGGACCAGAAGCCAAAGCCAGCTTGTTTGAATTCAAAGCTCCAGCTCTTCCCCTCACACTCCCTGGGGGAACAGATGACTCAAAAAGCACCGTGCTGTCTAGATATTGGTTACTTGCAGTCTTAGAAAAGCCAGAAGTTGGGATCTTTATCCCTCCTTCTTATTCCATTTTGCAAAATAATGACCAGAATTTCATGTTAATTATGGGGGGAAAATATAGTTTATCCATGTTCCAGAAGGTAGGCTTTCTTTTTTTTCCCCCAAGGAAGAAAGCCCAACAAAAAGCCCCCTCAAAAGGCAGCCAGTTGGGTACCTTCAAGAGTCACACTCCCTGGTGCCTCAAGCACTCAGTTAGGTGACTACTATTTCTATAAAAGTGTAAGTCTGAGACTGACAAAGTAGGGTAGCCCTTAGCTACACCTGGAGACCCCGCTGTCCCCTAATCAACGACAATCATGGTCACAAATAATAATACCTAACATTTACTGTAGGTTTTCTATGTGCCAGATGTTATTGTCTTTGCATTTATAAAAAGTATTTAATCTGTGCAGCAATCCTAGCAGACAAGTACTACTATCTCCCACTGTATAGATGAGAGAAAGGAGACAGGCAAAGAGATCAGGAATTTCAAGGTCATGTAGCTGTTAATGGTAGGTGACGCTAGTCTAGAGCTACGCATCTTGAAGTAATGACAAACAACTCCATCTGATGTCACAACCCTAGCATATCACAAATTGCCCTAAACTGGCACGTAGTTTGTAGTTCAGTCAAGGAACTGAAAATGAGATACCATGTTCCAGTACCCATCCTGCCTGGCACACACACACATACATATACAAGGCTGAACCAAGCCATGAATACACTAGAATCAGTGAGTCATATCATGGGGTGGAAGAAGAACTCAGAAGTTACTAGAACTGAATCATAAAACCACACCAGATAACCACAGTTAACTAGTATTCTTAAGGGGCTTAGTCAGTCAGTAAATATAAGGATGGAGGTGACGGTGGTTCACTGTGATATTTACATTTTTGGTCTCCTTTTCCATCTTACTTTTATCTCTTGAATTTCAAAGGCAAGGTAATGCCCAAACTTACAGTTTTAAACATTAAATACATTTTTGATTTGTGTAAATAAAATATTTTAAAATGGCTTAGTGGTTTTTATATATACTGGACTGTTTTTAGTTTCATAACCTTCATTTTGCTGTTTTTTTAAAACAACCTTTTATTCTTTGGATTGTCGAAAAGAAATATATGTATAATTTACTACTCTTAAGTATATACTTCCCTTTTATATAATAGGGCAAAGAGACAATAAACCTTTTAGGAAAACATGACCTACAAATGTCTTTATGGTCTTTAATGATCTTGAAAAAGATCACCCTATGTAAAAGAAAAGTCATTGCAGACTCCGAAATGCTCTAATTCTATCTACTATAACATCACTAACTCATTGTGCAACCTTGAACAAGCTATTTTACCTCTCTGAGTCTTGATGTGTAAACACAGATGTCTCATTTGTAAATGGGAGGGCTGGATTAGATCACAGTGCCCCATCTGGGATGTGCTGGCACAGCTGTGCCAGGATTCTGATGCCCCTGGGCCCTCAGGGCAGCTGGAGAGAGCCTACACTGGAGGCCCCAGAACCATCACCTCCAGCCAAAAGGGGCCATTTGTTTCCCCGCAGTGAGCTGTGCAAACCTTTTCAATGTGTGCCATGATGTGAAAATGGCTGGGAAGCACTGGATTAGATGCCCTCAAGGTCCATACTAGCTCTGACATTTTGTATACTCTAAATTTTGAGTCTGAGCTACTGCCGGTGGCCATCTACTAAGTGATTCTATCACCTGCAATGCAGAGCATGGTGCTGTATAATTAGGAAGCACTCAACAAATGTGTTACAATGGCTCAAACCGCAATGGCATCACTATAAGAAAGCAACATTACTATAAAAATTAAATATACAATCACAATGTTCTTTACTAGAGTTCTACCAATTGGAAATTTCTATTACTTAATATCTTGGTTTATTATCTCTGCTCGGGCTGTCAAGGCACCCTGTAGACCCTAAAGTGCTATATAAAAGAAAGTAATCTATATTTAGCATCATTTCAATACAAGCAGTATGACAGTATATTCCATCTTTTATAAGTAATTGCTATATGCCATGGTGGCCTCAATATTAATCATTCTAAAATTTTGCTGAAGAATTATAATGCCACTTCTCATTTCCCATGGACCCGCCACCTCCATCATTTAGACAAAACAATCACATTTTTTCAGAGAATTAAAATCTTTGGAGTCAATCAAAAGTACCTGTTTAAGAAGCCAGAGAAAACAGGGTTTAAACAGCTTTAATGTCTATAGTGTTTATCCTCAAAGTAAAGCAAAACCAACAAAGGGTTAAAAAAAGCCCACATTCCCCAATCTGGTTTAAACTAATAGGTTGGAAAGTTCCAGGCAACATTACCAGAAAGATGTAAATAAGCAGAAGGGAGCTGGGAGAGGAAAAACAATAATGACTAAGGAATGAGAAGGGCTGCCTTATAAAGGACAAGTTAAAAACAGATTCTCCATCGCTTAGCTGAGCAGGCACAAGGGACATCTAACTATATACACACAGGGGATCAAGAAAAACAAAGAGAGGAGAAGTACTTAGTAATTCAGGGATGCCATGGAAGGGAAAAGAGTGGGAAGAAAGCATTTGGGGAGGAATACAAGGAAGAAGATGACGTTTCAGGTAAGCCACCCTTGAGTAAGGAGGAGGCTTCTAACTCCCTCGACAGACGGGCCTTCTGCTCAAAGGTTACTTCTCACACCTTAAATCAGCCCGAGCAAGAAACCCTAGGATGAAAATGCCCCAGGATATTTACATAAAGAGAAATGGGTCCAGCTCCGGCATTTTATTCTTGTTAGAATCTTAACACTGACAGCCACAGTGGCCACCTGTACTCATGGAGTTTTAGAATATAAGGATGGCTACATGGAGAATTTGTCTTTAAAGACTATTCTTATTTTAAATTTAACCTATTCCTAACACAGTAAATTTGAAAGATACAGAATATTATAAATGAGAATAAAAATTACCCATAAGCTCACCACCAGAAACAATCACTGATAACATTCTGATGTATTTTCCTCCATTCATTTTTTTAACACTCTATTGAATATTGAGTGGAAAGGATGAGTGGTTCATTATATCTGAAATTATCTCCTTCTCCACCTAGCTTTCACCTCTTGAATTTAAGAGTAGAACAGCTTGCTTCATACACATTTGATGCATTAAGTGTGATCTGTGGTAGTATTTGCACAGCTCATTGGGGAAAAGAAATGGCTGCTCTTGGCTGGTGGTGATGGACCTGCGGCCTCTACCTCAGGCTCTGTCCACTTGCCCTGAGGGCTCAGGGGCATCAGAATTTGGCACAGCTGTGCTACGGCATCCTAGTTGGTAAACTGTGAGCTAATCCAATCCTCCCATTTTACAGATGAGGATACTGAGACCCAGAGAGGTAAAACGGCTTGTTCAAAGTCACCCTGTGACTTATAATGCCAACATTTCAGAAACTGGAGTCTAGTATGACTTGTCTTTTATGTAAGATGTCTCATTATGGTCTTCTAGGATATTAAGGATCATAAATCTCCTTTATAAGGCATGCTTTCCCTGATGGTTTATCTCTTGGCCATATTTTATATGGAGAAATATATGATTAAAAGTAGTGAATTATAGATATCTCTCTTTTGGACAACCCGAAGGCCAAAACGCCTTTGTTATTTTAAAAAACAACAAACTAAGATGAAAAACCGAGGTTATAAAACCAAAATTAGAGATTTTCATTTTTAAATAATTTACACAAGTTTTTAAACAGTAATATTCCCCCGGTATATATAAAATCCAAACCACTTTAAAATATCTAGAGAATATTTTAAATTACATTTCTTTCTAGAAAGGATGTCTCAGAGTATCCTAATAAGTACTGGGTATTTGCATTTTCTAAATCTTGTCTAATATGATGACAGAACACTTGTTTGGGTTTGCATTTTTTGATACTAGAGATCATTACCAGTCATTTGTAACTCCTCAGTAAAAGGAATAATTTTATGTACTCAAGTTGAGCCATCACTAAGTTTCTTGCTTTCAGGCTTAAAAAAATGCCCTTGTTCAGAGATCAAATATCCTCCTTTTTGGCAGGGTGGGGTTAGGGTTTTAAAAATATATAACCCAATCCATATGAATGATATTTTGGTGATGACCTGAGGCAAGAATCTAGATAGGTTGTATGTGTGGTTTTTTTCTGTAAGTATCCAATTTCACAACCTCCTTTACCAGATAATCTGTACCTTCCCCCAAGGACTTATCATATAATTGTTATTCCACACATTGAAAAATTTTGTTATTCTGTTTGTTTGTATATTTTTATACCCACATCATCCTCTTTTATTATTATAGCTCTACAGTAAGTTTTAATCTCTAGTAGCACAGGTCTCTGTCTCATTCCTTTTCCAATTTAAAAAATATATATATATGTATGTGTATATATGTGTATACCTATACACACATATATATTCTTCCAGATAAACTATATAGGATCAGTTGAAAAAAACACCTTTTATTGAATAGATTTTTGAAGATTATATGCAAAGATCCCTTAACATCTCAATTTTCTCTAGTCACTTAACATGAATTATTGCACTCCTGTTCCAAATATTCAATGCCTTTTTTTGTTTTTTTAGTGTACCTTACTAACATGTCCCAAATATGCTGATTCTCAGCTCATTTGGAGACCCAACTCAGGGCAGGTTTTAAAATGTCCTGGTTTTAAACCCAGCATATCAAACTCCACCTGGTAGATTCAAGCCCCCACCGAACCGTCTGCAGGGCTGCCCAAGGAGGCCCTGAGATCTGATGCAGCGGAGGCAACAGGACCAGGTCAGAGGGCAATGTCCCCGGGAAGCAAGGAGTACAGACTTTACTGGGGGTGACAGGGAGTTGCTGAGGGCACTTAAGTAGTAAGGACAGTGCCATGATCGGATTTCTGTTTTGGAAGGATAAAGATAACCTTGAGCATGGATGGCTAGATTAGCGTGAAAGCATCCAACAGAGGCAGAAGAATAGCCGGGAATCTCCCACAGTACCTGTCCTAGCCGAGCAGGGGCCAGGACAACGGAAAACAAAGAATGATATATTTGGTACGTTTATGATATATTTATGGCATCACAACAGCACTGACTGCTACGGAGGGTGCATTTGAACACTCCAGAGGCAGAAATGATGAAGCCCGTAAAGCTGTCCCTAGGCATGGTCTCTCCCCACATGTCAATAGGCACATTGTCCCTCTTTCCCTTGGGGTACACTGGCTCAACCAGTGTTTACTGAGCACCTACTATGGGTCAGGCGCCATGCTAGCTGTTGAAATAAATCCTGGATGAGTCAGTGCCAAAAGTCAGTGAGAGTCACAGAGAACAAAGAATATGACTCTGACATCCAAACACAGAGCCAAGTATGAGGAATTGGAGTCACCCAGACATCAGGAAGACTGTTGTATGGGGCCACCACCTTCCAGAGGACACCCACCTCTCCCCTTCAGGCTGGTGGCCAGGCCCCCACCGCTCCTGCAGATCCAGGAGCCCTGTGAGTGCCTTCCAAAAGCCTTCTTTGAAGCAGTACCACCACCTCAGTTTTAAGGACAGATCGACAAAGACACATGAAATCAGGCACCCCACCCACAGCTACATGTGGGGGAGGGGATCAATACAGAACCCAATTTTGGGTTCCCTGGCTTGAACATTTTGTCTTTGTGATGTATCCCAAGTACTTACACAGGCCCTTACTTATCAAAAAGAAACAGGACAGGCCTTTTCCCACTTTTTGCTCACTGTTTGATCTCCTCCCCTGGATGGGTGTGGGGTTTCCAAAGCTCTCTGGGCACAATCTACTCACTGCTAACAGGAGACCACCCCCTCAGCACTCCTGTCATCTGTAATCTAGACAGACCTCCCTCTATCTCCCCCATAGCACTGGAAACAGGCAAAGACATCAGCACCACCTTTTTAATCTCAAGGAAGGGAGTGAAGAAATTTGTGCATTTATTGGCCATGTGCTGCGTAACAAGAAACACATATTGTTATATAACAATAGGGTGGTTTTAGCAACTGCTTTAAAGAGATCAGCTCTGTACATCAAGCCTGTAAACTTATAACTTTTTTCTCTGGCTTATGTAAAATGATTTTTCTACACTTTTCTATACTTCATTTTCTACAAAACTTAAACGTTTGCATTCCCTTTAAAGATTCCCGTGTTTAAATGTGGAATCACAAATAAAAGTACATAGTCACTGAATTCTAACCTCCTTAGACCTATAACAGAAATAGGTACAAAGTCACCCTGGGGAGGCCTCCAGGCCCAAAACATAGAGAAATAACTACAAGGCAAAACACGCCTCCCACTACCAGTCACCTGCAGGAGTCGAGACCATCTCTACCATCTGATGCGCCACAAGCTTCAGGCCGAATGCTCGGGTTTGCTAAGCCTCTCCTTCAACCTCGAGTGGAGACTGCTTTCCTCCCCTGTGAAACAAGGTCAGCGACACCTACCCCACAGGGTTACAGTGAGCAATGACCTTGGTAAGTGTGAGAAAAGTTCTGTAAATTATAAAGAACTATGCAAACATCCTAGATCCTTCCCCCTGGGGGCACTCCGACTGCCCTCTTTCAGTTACATGAGACAGTTGTCTTATTCTGATTTTATACATGGAGAAACTAAAGCCAATCCTTTTTCAAGGGATGGGGAGGAATCCAACAACAAAGGCAAAGCCTCCAGAAATCAATAAAGACCTGGAAATCCAGTATGTAATAAGGCCTGGTCTTAAAGTAGGCATCTAACCCTTCCAAGCACCACTGTTTCGAGTTCGACAAACCTGCCTGGAGGGTAGCCCAGCAGAGGAAGATTTATCACAAGGAAGCTTTAAGGAGATGATGCAGACTAGAGGATTTGGGCCTGACTTCTAGCTTCCAGGGCAAGAACCTTGTCCCTGCCCCCTGCGGCTCACAGATAATGCAGTCCAAGCAGAACAGCAGGGGCAGGATGGGGTGCTGCCCCACTCTAACAGGAAGGGGGTTCTGGTGAGGAACTTGTCCGGTGACCTAAGTGGACCCAGTGTTACAGGAAACGAGGCTGGCCCGTACTCACCAAGCACAGGTGGGAGGCCGAGCACGGAGCCGCTGTGGAAAGGAGGCTGCGTCAACTCCAAGGAGGGCAGCTCCCAAGGTGAGAGGCAGAAGCTTCTCCAGGATGACCAAGTGCAAGACAAGGCCATCTCCTGCCCTAACTGACATCAGGCATCACACCCTAACTGGCAGCCTCGCCACTTCTTGCCTCCAGATGGCTCAAAGATGAGACAGAGGATGCCCTGGGGAGAGGAAATAGATGGCCAGGAACAATTAGGAGCACTTGGGCAGAGAGTGAAATCATGACTGGCATTTGCCTGAAGAAGGGACAGCAGGCATTCCAACCACTTCTCTGGAGCGAGGTGAAGCACAAAGTACGATTTTATGTTACTGTGACCCAGTTCCTCCGATACCCTCAAAGCTCATATAGAAATTCGGATGACTTGTTAAATAACGGCCCGAGTCTTATCTCCCTCAAATTCTGATCCCATAAAAGACTATAATTATTGGAAAGTCCTCAGACCTCACATCTTTTCAAGAGTGCGCAGTAAACCACACAAAAATAAGAACCACCCACCACCCACTGAAGTGCACATGACACTCTATCAGGTCCCATTAAACAGCCCAGTGAAGTCTGAGGGATGTTTTAGGTGTAACCACAGCCATGCTCTGACTCCTATTGGAAAGGAGGAGAGGGAGGAGGGGTGGTTTTTAAATATTTCTTGCGCACGTTGCTAACAAGCCTTGCGGCGCTGGCTCATTATTCCCAGCCAGCCCGCCTGCATCATTAACCCGGGCAGCTGTGGGTGGGGGTAGGACAAAGGCACCCAGTCCCCTGTCCAAGGAGCCTTCCTGATGCTGCCTCCAACAGCAACTTGCAGGAAGCCGTAGCTTCTACCTCTGAAAGCAGGAGAGCTGAGACCCTGAACTGGAACAGCCAACTGAAGTTACTTCTGC